>NC_136268.1:106303280-106503280 GCF_964187855.1 Myxine glutinosa | reverse complement strand
CTGCATCTTCGCAACAACAGCACGAAGCGGATTTTGGAGACTCACCGATCCTGTGATGCCCTCCAGTACCGGCGTTGCCGGGCGGGGGAAGGGAGACCCGTACATTCCCAACCCGTACATTCGCCCTCTCGACTCAAGCTCACTCGGACAAAAGCCTCGCACAAATTACACCGTGAAGGCCCAATGGCCACAATGTCTATGCCACAAATCAAGTACGTGGGCGAGTCTGGCGCACTGAATTGAAAATATATAGAACGCTCATTCTCCGTGAAAGGTGTAGCCGCCGTGTCGCCATCTTGGTTAACACGACTCGACCAACTCGCTTCGCGGATCTCGTTTGTTTTGAACGTGTCCCAGATTTTAAAAGCGAGACAACTGTTAAAATGCCATTTTGTGCGGCAATAAACTGCTTCAATCGGTTGAGGAAGGGTTGTGGAAAGACGTTTCACAGATAGGATTGCCACCTTCAATGTGGAAAAATAAGGGACACCCCACCGCCCCGGCCCCCCACTAGAACATTTTGAAATTGTTGCCACTTTTAATCCATTTTTCATGCTTTTTATGGACATACATAGCTCGCTACTTAAAGTGTGAGCAGATGAGTAGGACTAGTTGTTCTGTGGATATGAAAGAAACTTCATAGGTTCAGATCCACTGTTCAGATCTGCAAGCTGCAGATCAGAAAGATTGCATTTTACTGACGTATAAGACTCATACATTGGCTATGTAGCCCGTGCTGTCCCACATTGTTGGCAGATCAATGAAAATAATCAATATCTCAATCAATCAATATCAATCGCAATATATCAATATCAATATCAATCTCAATTAATTGACTGACAAAACAACTTACTATTTTAATTTACAGATTTTTATTTCAATCAGTTGAACTAAACAAAAGTAGACACAGCACAAGTGTTTCCATAAGACCAACTACCCATTTGGTGTGCAATTTAAAGAACTTTAATTTCGCCGATTGAACAGGCCTAAAATATTTACATATAAATATTTACAGTACAGCACCTCAGTGCTCTGAACACCCCTGCCCCTGCCCCCCCCCCTCCCCTCTCCCATCTCTCTCCCTCCCATCTCTCTCCCTCCCATCTCTCTCCCTCCCATCTCTCCCTATATATATCTCTATATCTCCATCTCCATCTCCATCTCCATCTCCATCTCCATCTCTCTCTCTCTCTCTCTCTCTCTCTCTCTCGATGCATTGGCAAGCCTGGTTGGCGTGCGATCCTCCAGAGTTGTGGCACGTATGCTACGCTGTGTGCTTCATACCTACTAGGACGTGCCCGCACGTGGGTGCCCGTTCCTTGCCAAAAAAAAAAAAAAAATGTCTTCGCCCATGCATGCATGGGCGTACCCATGGGCCCATGGGCGTGCCCGTAAGTGCGTGATGTGACCGTACAATGAATGTATCGTCCCGACGCCGCAGCTCGGATGGCGCTGCAGTTAATCGGGCCTGTATCGGCAGAGTTATTATAAACGTGTACTACAATCGATCGTACCTTACAACAATCAACACAGATTGCAACGTCAAATAAATGAATACGCTCTCAAATGTGCCGTCCGAGGCAGCGTCTGCTCGCCACGTTCAGCATCAGTACGTCGTCACTATGACTATCCGTAAGTCCGGAAGTGACGTCCTCATTTGACTGTCCGGAAGGTCGCATATCGCAGTTACGATGAATCGCAAATTAGTTTTAATTAGTTTTAAAACATAGTTTAACGCCAACATAGCGCCAACATAGTTTGCCAACGTGAAATAAATGAATACGCTCTCAAATGTGCCGTCCGAGGCAGAGTCTGTTCGCCACGTTCGGCACACGTGATAGCTCGCTGCTCTCTGATTGGTTGAATCGTTTTTTGGACATAGCTCGGTAACTACTTCTCCGATTAATATGAAACCTTGAAAAGGCACATCCTCAGGTCCCCAGCAATATATCTGGCAAGTTTCAAGTATATCGGACCCGTGGTTGTCGAGAAACAGCGGTCACAGACAAACACACAGACACACATACATACACACAGACACACAGAGATTACTGGAATTATAGATAGATGTACAGCTTGCACCTAACTGGGAGCAAGTCCAAGCAGACAACGAACAAGGTGCTTCTCCTGCTACCTTTCCTGAACTTATTTGCAAGTTTTCTCTTGCCAACTCTCCTCCGTGTACCCCCTTTAGCATAGGATTCAATGGGTTTCCTAAACAAAAAGACCTCTATTTGGGTTGCGTAAGTTTCCTTTTGCAAGGGCAAATGACACAGCGGAGGGTTCGATGGAGAGACCTCTTACCTTGTTCCCCCCCATATTTTCCTAATTGGAAAGGATTCTATCATCCTCCTGTGCCGCCACGACATGGTGACCTCCAATGGAGACTTGCACACTGGATCCTCCCCTCTAACCACTTGCTGCACCGCTTCTCAAGTCTCCTAGCAGATGAATGTCCCTTTTGTAAAAGGCCTGAAAACCTCTTTCATATTTATGTTGAATGTCAACGGTTGGCTCCTTTATTTATCTTTCTTAAGAATTGTTTTGGCAGGATTGGCTTGGTTTTCAACACTTGTGTTTTCATTTATGGCTTAGACATCTCACACAAGAATATGAATGATGTGTTAGGTAATTTCCTGCTTGCACAGGCAAAAATGGCAGTGTATAAATCAAGAAAAAGAAAAGTTGATGATCTTGGAGCTAATGAGGAAAATGCCTTGTTCTTGTTTTAAAATCTTGTGACGAGCCGTGTAAAGTTAGACTTCGCCTTTTTCTCCATAACAGGAAGGCTGCCACAGTTTGAGACCAAATGGTGCGTGAAAGAAGTCATTTGTAAAATCCTGGAGAAACGTTTATTGTTTTGTGAAATGTTTTGTGCATAATTTTACTGTATTAATATTTTTTGTTTGTTTCTCTGCTTGAAATGACAATGTGACCCCTATTTGGGGGTTTTCTTTTTCTATTTTTATAATAAAAAGATACAAAAGTCTCTCTCTCTCTCTCTCTCTCTCCCTCTCTCTCTCTCTCTCTCACTCTCACTCTCACTCTCACTCTCTCTCTCTCTCTCTCTCTCTCTCTCTCTCTCTCTCTCTCTCTCTCTCTCATTACTTTCTCTTCCATGTGTACTTTTTGTCACTCCTTGCAGCCTGAAGCAATGACTTGTCCTTCAAAATTACAGTGTGGAACTCAGCACAGGACAGGTCGAAGTTGAGTGAGACCAGTAGCTCACTCTTCATGAGCTCCACAGAGCATCTGTTCCGGACGTCACTCCATTTGTTGGCCATTCTGGAGAATATTCTCTCCACAAACCCTGTTGAGGCTGGTATGCTCAGTCGGTAGGAAATGACTGACAGCATATTTGGGAGATCAGCTGCGTGAAATACAGCCATCCACTTGGCAGCCACGTCTGTGGTCTTCCATTGATCGCCCTCCTGGAGCTTCTCCACAAGGCTGCTTGCTGTAGGGCACTCATCGTACAGTTCATCCATGTTCAGGCTGGTAATGAGGTTGAGCTTTTCACAGACCTTTTCAAGGTCACTGAAGGTAAACTTGCCATCATGGAGAGATAGAGGCGTAAGACAGTGAAGCCAGTTGCTGTCGGAAAAGTCGAACAATTTTTCAATGTACCTTCGGGCAGTGTCAATGAATGCAGTGAATTCCTCCCTTGGCTTGCCTGCATCAACTGGAGAGAGACGCTGCAGCTTCACTTTTGTGAGGTATCCATAGAACTGGTCATCTCACCTGTGTGAGTTTGGCTCTAAAGGAATGCATGATGGGATAGTGCTATAGACAGGTGGTAGCATTGGCCTCAAGGTTCTTAACAACATCTTCGAAGAGGGAGAGAATGTTACCATGCGTCTGAGTCTCCATAACTAGGGCAACGGTGACGTCGACACTGAACTTGCCTGCCATTCTCTTCCGCAAATTTTGATTGGGAACATCTATGCTATGTCTTGAGAAACCGTTTTGGTTTTATTAACTATCATGTCATTCTAACCATTGTGAAGACCTAGTGTATAATGAAAGTATGGTGTGCATGAAAATACGGGACAAATCGCGTCCCGTATTGACTCGATACGGGACACTGCATTTTATTCGCAAATACGGGACGATCCCGTATTATACGGGATGGGTGGCAACCCTATTCACAGCTGTTGCAAAGACGTTTAATTCATATCGCACAAAATCGACAAAAATCTACACAAAACACGATCGCACAAAAGGTGAAAAAACGCAATCGCTTTTCACTCTGAATTATGTGCAAACGCGTGACGGAAATCACCATCGCCCAGCATCGAGTGCCAACCAAGATGGCACCCGGTAGTTGCATCTCCACCTATGTGGTGTGAATGGCAATGGTCATTCTATATATTTTCTGTTCAGTGGTCTGGCAGCGAGGATGGAACATCACGTGATCGCTCTGAGTGAATCAGCGAGCTGCTCTGGCACCGGCTGAGATTCCGTGTATAATGTTCTTCGCTGAAATGCGCTGAGGTAAATATGAATAAAAAATATGGATCTCGTCAAATATTTTTAGGTAGGCCATGTCCTTCCCAGGCTCAATGGCCATGTATATGCCAAATATCAAGCACGTGAGCCTCTCCGTTTAGGAGTCTATCGGTAACATACACACACACACACACACACACACACACACACACACTGTGTTTTATTTATATAGATTTGTTTATACCATCTACCAGGGTGAGCCATAAGTCCCAGGAGTAAAAACATACTACAGTAATACAT
Organism: Myxine glutinosa; assembly: GCF_964187855.1. NCBI lineage: Eukaryota > Metazoa > Chordata > Myxini > Myxiniformes > Myxinidae > Myxine > Myxine glutinosa. The sequence goes on along the minus strand of NC_136268.1, from coordinate 106,498,531 downwards.
AATAACAGGAGTAACAAGGGCAATCAGACATTGCAGACCCATGCCAGGACGTATGACTACATTGTGGTTTTTAAGGTTTTTAAGGCTTATGTGTGAAAACAAAGATGGCGGCGGAGACACGTGACCCATGACGTCATCATTATTATTTTTTCCACCAATTTATCCACAGATGATGCTCAAGAAATTTCATCTTGATCAGATGAAGTATTGTACTGGTCAATTATGACGTCATAATGGAGGAACCTATGACATCATCATTAACATGCTGTTCCCCTTGGTGAGTTCTTTACAATGAGCCATGTCCCGTTTTTTTCTATCCAGCGCATTCGGAGATATTGAGGTGCAAACCTTTTCGGTTTTTCCAAGATGGCGCCCATACCACGTGACCCATGACGTCATAATTATCATTATAAAAGTTTTTTACAAGAGGTGCACCGATGGTGAAAATTTATTGTCAATCGGACCAACGGTTGCAGAGATAAACATATTTATTCTGTGCGGACAAACAGACAAACAAATGAAAAATCGGTCAGAGACCGAGGACTTGCCGGAATGTACTTTTTTATCGGCCAATTTGGACAAATATGGCGGCCGAACCACGTGACTGATGACGTCATCATTATTTGTTTTCTAAAATAATTTATTCCTAGATTATGCTCACGAAATTTAATCTCAATCTGTAGTTGCTGGGATTTGACCTCAAACATCCGGGGCCTTCGCTCAAACTTGACTGACCTCTCCATACAGGTTGCTTCTGACAAACCAGATGTGATCTGCTTAACAGAAACTTTCCTCCTTCATGATGTCTCTGATGCCTTGGTATCTCTCCCAGGTTACTCCCTCCTCCGGTATGATAGACCTGAGCCTCGTCCTGGAGGTGGGGTTGCTATCTTTATAAAAAAAACTCTCTTCCTCACTCGCCCTCCACTGCCCTCTCTCCACCTCACCCCCAGGAATACCTTTGGCTATGGCTTCCCCTTCGCTCCCACCTTTTGTTCATATGTGTGTTGTACCGTCCACCAAACAGCGATGACTCCATCTACATCTCACTGTCTGATAATATGGACCAACTTCTATCTACCCATCCCAACTCTCTCTTCCTCATATGTGGTGATTTCAATTGTCACCATGCCAGTTGGCTGGGTGTGGGTACCTCACTCACCAGCCATGGCTCTTCAGCAAAGGACTTCTGCGACTCACTGGGACTGACACAATCTGTCAATTTCCCGACCCGGATCTCAGTCAACGGAGCATCTTCTCTTCTGGATTTGGTTATGACAAACTTCCCTGAAAATGTCTGCTGCTCTTCTTCTGCTCCAATCGGCTCATCTGATCATGTGCTTGTCAAAGTGGACATCTCTCTGACCATTCTCAGAGAGCCTCCTCAGCGTCGACGAGTCTGGCATTTCACTCAGGCCAACTGGCACGGTCTTCAAGCAGCCATCAATCATCTGGACTGGTCTCCCATCTCTACCGCCTCTGACATCAACTCATCCTGGGAATTCTTTCAAAGTAAATTGCTCTCTCTCATGCACAGATTTATACCATCTCGTCTTCAGTTGTCATACCCTTCCTCCCGTCCATGGGACACGGAATCTTGGGGTGAGGCTGTTGCCCTGAAACAACTTGCTTTCGTCTCCTGGAAAGCAAATCCAACGGAAGGAAATCTCATTTCCTTTCACAAAGCCCGAAACAAGTGTGTGTCCACCCTCAGGAGAGCCAGGAAACAATATCTCACCATTCTCAAGACCGAACTCTCTTATCTGTCTCCCTCTTCCAAATCCTGGTGGCGTCTGGTCAAATCTGTTTCTGGTGTTTGTTTTCCCCCTCCATCCCCTCCCTCACCTCAAACGGCTTAACGGCTGACTCCGCACGTGAAAAAGCTGAATGCCTCAACTCTGTGTTTGCCTCTAAATCTTGTGTCCCAAACCCATCCCTCTCTGTACCCACCGTACCCAGTCGTACCCAGCTGCTCCTGGACTCTGTGTCCTTTCCTCCTGACAAGGTGGAAAAGTTTCTGTCAACCCTCAACTCTGATTCTGCAACTGGTCCTGACGGCATCAGCCCACGGGTCCTAAAATCATGTTCTTCTGCTCTTTCACTCCCTCTTTCTGTTCTCTTCACCCTCTCTTTTGCTCAAGGTCATCTGCCATCTGCTTGGAAATCAGCCAACATCACCGCTTTGCACAAAAAAGGTGCAAAAACAGATCCCAGCAACTACAGACCAATCAGCCTTCTCCCAATTATCAGCAAAGTCATGGAATCCATCATTGCTTCAGATATTAAATCTTTCCTCTTCTCCAATGGCTTGATCTCTGATCATCAATTTGGTTTCAGACCTGGTCACTCTACTCTGGACATGCTGCTTCTGCTTTCTCAACAATGGATGGAGGTCCTCAACGCCAAACAGGAAATTAGAGCTGTCTCCCTTGACATTTCACGTGCCTTCGATACGGTCTGGCACCCTGCTCTGCTCACCAAACTCTCCTCCTATGGTATCCATGGAAATCTCCACGCATGGCTGGCGGACTTCCTCTCTGGTCGTAGTCAACGTGTGGCCCTGAATGGGTTTCTCTCATCTCCTCTTCCTGTTCAGGCTGGAGTTCCCCAAGGTAGTGTTCTGGGCCCTGTGCTTTTTCTGGTCTTCATCAATGATCTCTCTGACTCTCTTGAAAATCCTCTCTATCTCTTTGCCGACGACTCTACTCTCTGTCGCTCCATTCCTCATCCCTCAGATCGGCAGTCTGCAGCCTCCTCACTCTCTGCAGACCTGGACAAAATCACAGACTGGTCAAACAAGTGGAACATGTCTTTCAATCCTGACAAATCTCACACTCTTACAATGTCTCTCCGAAAGGACCGACTGGACAACCCTCCCATCTACTTTCTCAACAATCCTCTCCAAGAAGTTCTGTCGCTCAAGCTTTTGGGTCTCACTATCTGCCATGATCTTTCTTGGGAAAACCACATTTCCAAGCTGGCCTCCAAAGCCAGTCGCCGACTGGGCATCCTCCGTCGTGCGAAGTCCTTCCTTGGCACACCTGAGCTCCTCACCACATACAAGGCTTTCATCCGCAGCTCAATGGAATACTGTTCCCCCCTCTGGGCTGGTGCTCCGGCCTCACACCTTGCTCGGCTTCACGCTGTTGAGGCCAAAGCTTTCAGAATCATTGGAATCTCCTGCGATGTAGTCAACACCGAGGGCCTTTCACTCACTCACCGCAGGCAGGTTGTTGGTCTTTCTGTCTTCTACCGACTCCTCTCCGGCCTTGCTCCCCCAGCTCTCTCTGTGCTCTGTTCCCCCAATATTCCTTCAGGTCGCACAAGATCTGCCTGCAACCCTCTTATGGTTAAACTGCCAAAGTCTAGGCTCTCTGCTCACCTTCACTCTTTCAATTCCCCTTTTCTCCCGCCTCTGGAACAAACTCCCCCACTCCCTTCAATCCCACTCCTCCCTCCAGGTCTTTAAAACAGCTGTTCACCACCATCTCTTATCTTCCCCCATCGAAAACCTTGATCTTTTCTACCCCCGGTAATTCACCCCAGAGTCCTTGCAGTGTTCATATGTTTTATTCCTCTGTCACCTCCCCCCAAGTCCTCCCGATGTCCCTGCTCTCAAATGTTGTGTTTGTGTCCTTCCCCCTCTTCCCCCTCTCTTTTGTGTCCTTCCTCCTCTCTCCCCATCTTGTCTGCCGCTCCCCTTGTTTTTTGTGTGTCGGTTTGTCTTTTTGTGCGATTAATGTTAGCTCTTTCACGAGCCTCGATCTTGTATACAAAAAAAAAAAAAAAAAAATTTTTAAAAATCGGATGAAGTTTTGTACCTGTCGAATTATGACGTCATAATGGAGGCACCTATGACATCATCATTAACATATTTTATTCCCCATGGAGAGTTGTTTACAATGAGCCACGTCTCAATTTTTTCTATTCAGCACTTTTCGGTTTTTCCAAGATGGCGGCCGAACCACGTGACCGATGACATCATCATTATTTTTTTTTCTCCACCAGTTTATGCCGTCATGGCGCTCAAGAAATTGCATCTTGATTGGATGAAGTTTTCTACTCGTCGAATTATCGAATTATGACGTCATAATGGAGGCCTTGGGCCTATAGAGTTAAAAATTGGGCACAATCTATTCCAGGGCAATACAAATATGTGTGTAAAGTATGGTGATTCTATGTGCAATGATGTAGACGTAGTACTGCGCACAAACAGTCAGACAAACAGACAGACAAACCAACCAATATGGTTGCCGGAATCTTTTCCGGCAAGTAACAAACAGACAAACAGACAGACAAACCAACCAACCAACATACTTGCCGGAAAATTTTCCGGCAAGTAACGAAAAATCGGTCAGAGACCGAGGACTTGCCGGAATGTACTTTTTTATCGGCCATTTTGGATCAAAATGGCGGGAAATCTATACATGAATATACGCTAAGCAATGGAAGGCAACTGCGTAAGTGTATGCATATCTCTTGTCCTTTCAGAGTTATAGTGGTTTGAAATATATTTTCAATGAAAACTTGGCCCCCTGACCCTTGACCCCAAAAAATAATTAAAACTAAGCATTTTTGACCATTTTATGCCACATGTTATTTTTCGGGAATTGAATATTGAACATTTTGGTGTTGGTTAGAAGGGAATCGGATAATGTTTGACAGAGTTATTAGTAAAAAAAAAAAAAAAAATTGACCTTGAGTTTGACCTTTCAAGGTCACTCAAGGTCAAAGGTCATGGCGCCAAATGAAATGTCGTATGTGACTTCCTATATGTCAGTAACAGTAAGTGTATGCATATCTCTTGTATTTTTAGAGTTATAGTGGTTTGAAATATATTTTAAATGAAAACTCGACCCCCCTGATTTCACGTTTTGGGTGACCTCGAGCTTGACCTTGGGCCTAGAGAGTTAAAAATTGGGCACAATCTATTCCAGGGCAAGACACATATGTGTGTAAAGGATGGCGATTTTATGTGCAACGGTGTGGACGTAGTACTGCGCACAAACAGACAAACAGACAGGCAGACAGACAAACAGACAAACAGACAGACAGACAGACAGAAAAACCAACCAACCAACATACTTGCCGGAATCTATTCAAACGGACTCAAATGCAATACCCTCTCCTCTGGCGAGGATAATAATAACATATTACAGTCATACAACAAATACAATGCTTCCTTAGACATCGAGTGCATCCGTATGACGTCAGTCGTTGTCACGGGACCAGATAGTTTTTCTCCACGTTCGGTGTGAAAACAAACATAAAATATCATGTGTTATGGTGTCAAATGCTTCCTGAATGTGTTGGTTCAGTTCATCAACAGATGCCATGTCATGTTCTGCAACCTTAGCTGTGACGCACCTGCACAGAGCATTGTCACAAGTTGTCATGTGAGGACTGCACAGTGGTCACAGAAGTGTGGCCACAGTCACAAGCTGTCAACCTGTTTTCATGATCTGCATCTGACAATTCACAAATGACAGTTTGTTTATATGGTTTCATGTGAACGTCTTCATTCATTGTGCGACGTAAGGATGACTACGAAGCACCCAACTCTGCAGGATGTATCCGCAATGATTTTTTCAGAGATCTGAGAACAGATGTTTTTATGTGTTGAATCACAAATGTTTGGTCGTCCGCTGCGCTTGTTGTGGAGTGCACTTCCAATCTGAAATGCCTTTTCCCCCGAAGATGAAGATTTGACGGTGCTGGATTTCCAAAAGGCTTCTCAAAGTCTTCTTGCACCTGTTTCATCATCGTATTTGGTTCTCCTCTCGTACCAGCCTTTCAAAGGTCAAAGGTCAGCCTCACATAAAATTGTCAATTTTCATCCAATTGCCCTGAAATTTAAATTTACCATTTGCGTTTTGTCATCAAATTTTCCACAAAGCTTTATTATGAGAACTAGCGTGACTCGGCCGGCGCACGCCGCGCGCCTCACCACATGTCGTTTCAGAGGGGAAGGCATCTTTGACCATTTCGGTGTCTTTTGGGTCTTCATGGTGTTTTGGGTCTTCAGGGTCTTTTGGATCCTCTGGGCATGTAAGGCTATTTTTGGTCTTTGAGGTGTTTTGGGTCTTCATGGTCTTTTGGGTCTTCGGTGCCTTCAGAGGCTTTTGGGTCTTAAGGGTCTTTTGTTTCCTCTGGGTCTTTAAAAGTCTTTGGGGTGTTTTGTTTATTTGAGGTATTTTGGGTCTAAAGGGGTCTAATTTGGGTCTAATTTTGGATCAGGAGAGCCAGGAAACTATATCTCTCCGTTCTCAAGACCGAACTCTCTTATCTGTCTCCCTCTTCCAAATCCTGGTGGCATCTGGTCAAATCTGTTTCTGGTGTTTGTTCCCCCTCCATCCCCTCCCTCACCTCAAACGGCTACATGGCTGACTCCGCACGTGAAAAAGCTGAATGCCTCAACTCTGTGTTTGCCTCTAAATCTTGTGTCCCAAACCCATCCCTCTCTGTACCCACCGTACCCAGTCATACCCAGCTGCTCCTGGACTCTGTGTCCTTTCCTCCTGACAAGGTGGAAAAGTTTCTGTCAACCCTCAACTGTGATTCTGCAACTGGTCCTGATGGCATCAGCCCACGGGTCCTAAAATCATGTTCTTCCGCTCTTTCACTCCCTCTCTCTGTTCTATTCACCCTCTCTTTTGCTCAAGGTCATCTGCCATCTGCTTGGAAATCTGCCAACATCACCGCTTTGCACAAAAAAGGTGCAAAAACAGATCCTAGCAACTACAGACCAATCAGCCTTCTCCCAATTATCAGCAAAGTCATGGAATCCATCATTGCTTCAGATATGAAATCTTTCCTCTTCTCCAATGGCTTGATCTCTGACCATCAATTTGGTTTCAGACCTAGTCACTCTACTCTGGACATGCTGCTTCTGCTTTCTCAACAATGGATGGAGGTCCTCAATGCCAAACAGGAAATTAGAGCTGTCTCCCTTGACATATCATGTGCCATGAATACGGTCTGGCACCCCGCTCTGCTCACCAACCTCTCCTCCTCTGATATCCATGGAAATCTCCATGCATGGCTGGCGGACTTCCTCTCTAGTCGGTCAACGTGTGGCCCTGAATGGGTTTCTCTCATCTCCTCTTCCCGTTCAGGCTGGAGTTCCCCCAAAGCAGTGTCCCGGGCCCTGTGCCTTTTCTGGTCTTCATCAATGATCTCTCTGACTCTCTTGAAAATCCTCTCTATCTCTTTGCTGACGACTCTACTCTCTGTCGCTCCATTCCTCATCCCTCAGATCGGAAGTCTGCAGCCTCTTCACTCTCTGCAGACCTGGTCAAAATCACAGACTGGGCAAACAAGTGGAACATGTCTTTGAATCCTGACAAATCTCACACTCTTACGATGTCTCTCCGAAAAGACCGACTGGACAACCCTCCCATCAACTTTCTGAATAATCCTCTCCAAGAAGTTCTGTCACTCAAGCTTTTGGGTCTCACTATCTGCCATGATCTTTCCTGGGAAAACCACATTTCAAATCTGGCCTCCAAAGCCAGTCGCCGACTGGGCATCCTCCGTCGTGCGGTCATTCCTTGGCACACCTGAGCTCCTCACCATATATAAGGCTTTCATTCGCAGCTCAATGGAATACTGCTCTCCCCTCTGGGCTGGTGCTCCTGCCTCACACTGAGCTCGACTTCACGCTGTTGAAACCAAAGCGTTCAGAATCATTGGAATCTCCCGCGATGAAGCCAACTCTAAGGGCCTTTCACTCACTCACCGCAGGCAGGTTGGTGGTCTTTCCTTCTTCTACCGACTCCTCTCTGGCCTTGCCCCCCCCCCCCAGCTCTCTCTGGGCTCTGTCCCCCAAATATACATACAGGTCGCACAAGATCTGCCTGCAACCCTCTTATGGTTAAACTGCCAAAATCAAGACTTTCTGCTCACCTTCACTCCTTCATTCCTCTTTTCTCCCGCCTCTGGAACAAACTCCCTCACTCTTCAATCCCACTCCACCCTCCAGGTCTTTAAAACAGCTGTTCACCACCATCTCTTATCTTCCCCCATCCAAAACCTTGATCTTTTCTACCCCCGCTAATTTTACCCCAAATCCTACATTTTTTTTTAAATACCAACTTCTGTCCTGGAAGTCCTTGGTCTCCTTGTGTTTTATACCTCTCCCCCCCCCCCCTTTCCCACGCCTCCTCCCCCCAGGCCTCCCTCCCGTGCTTCTCCCTGCTCTCAGGTGTTGTGTTTGTGTGCTTCCCCTCCTCTCCCCATCTTGTCTTCCGCTCCCTCTTTTTGCATGTTTTGTTTGTCTGGTTGATTTGTTTGTGAAATAAATGTTAGCTCTTTCACGAGCCTCGATTCAGTATACAAAAAAAAAAAAAAAAGGTCTTCAATGGTCTTTGGGATTTTCATGGTGTTTTGGTTCTTCAGGGTGTTTTGGGTCTTTGGGCTCTTCAGGGTGTTTTGGGTCTTCAGCGTGTTTTGGGTCTTCGGGGTGTTTTGGGTCTTCGGGGTGTTTTGGGTCTTCGGGGTGTTTTGGGTCTTCGGGGCGTTTTGGGTTTTCGGTGTGTTTTGGGTATTCGGGGTGTTTTGGGGTATTCAGGGTGTTTTGGGTCTTCGGGTGTTTTGGGTCTTCGGGGTGTTTTGGGGCTTCGTGGTGTTTTGAATCTTCGGGGTGTTTTGGGTCTTCGGGGTGTTTTGGGTCTTCGGGGTGTTTTGGGTCTTTGGGGTGTTTTGGGTCTTTGGGTATTCAGGATCTTTTTGAGCCTCAGGGACTTGAAGGGTATTTTGGGTCTTTGGGGGTCTTCTGGGTATTTTGGGTTTTCAGGGGTCTTGGCGGTCTGAAGGGTCTTGAGGGAATTAAAGGGTCATCAAAGGTCTGAGGGGTCTCAGCAGTCTTAACGCAATTAAGAGGGTTAATTAAGAGGGTGGTAATTTATTTGAAGAAGAAGAAGACGTTTTCGTCGCATATAAAAATACATAGTGACTTACCTAGCGATATACGTTTGCTCGATTATATAATATATATAAGATATGGAGAAGGCAAATTAATAATTTGGTCAAAAGGTCAATTGTCAAAGGTCAGCATCACATAAAATTGTTCCGGTTGACCTGAAATTTTAAGACTTTGCACATTGGGTCACTGAATTGGTTCACCAATAAAAAGATAGAAGTTGATTTTTTTTCGGTCGAAAGCTCAAAGGTCAAGGCAGCATGACATCATCAATTTTCATTTTGTTTTTAACTGTTTTCGTTATTTTGAGCTTTCGGAAGTAGAAGACGACGTCTGAATACAAACGGACCCACACAGGCTTTGCATTTTCAGATGCTTTCTCGTGTTTGTTTTAGGTTTAATCGCCCACCCATTCACCTCCGTACCCCACTTACCTTGTGCTGTCGTTTTAAACTATCATTTGTGTCTAATTCAATCCACAAGTTTAATGATAACCCAAAAAGGATGTGATGCAGTGGGGTGCATCCTTTTTGAGATGAATTGCTCGTGGATAAAAATTTTTGTCTGCTTATTACGTGGTAAATAAAAAAGAATGAATGAATGAATGAATGATGATGTGGTCAAAACCATTTCACATCATCCTTCCTTGCTTGAGTATGATGCCCCTGCTTGCGTATCGTTGACTAAAACAACTATACCTGTCCAAAGGTATATATACCTGGTCTGTCTATATACCTGGTGTGTCCATGTCAATATGTCAACTTTGTTTGTATATGCTCGCTCTCTTTAGTGCAAATTAATGCCTGTATTGCTTTTTTAATCAGTAAAAGCTTTGCATTGTTTTGTTGCAAAATGCGCTTTAAAATTCCGCATCAGACTTTTTACCTCCGCCGCAGAAGGCGGACGGAAGTTATGTTTTCACCCCCGTTTGTCTGTCTGTGAGCAGGATATCTCAAACAGTTATGGACGGATTCGGACGAAACTTGGTGGACAGGTTGGGTGTCTGACATGGGTTAACCGATTCGATTTTGGTGAAGATTCGAATCTGGAAATGAGAATTTTAAAGTGTTTCTTCACCAATGAAAGAGGGGGCCAAATCGATTGAAATATCTCAAAAGGTTGTGTATAGTTGCATCAGGAATCAGGATACAAACCCAGGCTAAACTGTTTAGAGGGCTATGTGCATCCCCATTTCACCTCGACTCACATAGCCCCGCCTACCGGGTGGTGCTTCAATCCTCCCTCTTTCCCCGCCCACCCCCTTCCCTTCCCCAGGCCCAATCCCATCTCCCCCCAACGGACGAAGAACCTCCAACACATCTGACGCGTTGGTGACCGGAGCGTGGTGAGGTGACTCGTTGCGGAACCTGAACACGGGCGGTATGTCTGCGGGTCGTGATGGTATTTAAATTCTGCTACAATTATTCGGCAAAATAAATAAAATTTCGGATAACTTTAACTATCTATAGACTATAGGCTGTGTTTCAAATATAGTAATTGCGTGAGAAATTCATAGTTCTTGTTTATATTCGAGGTTTTATGAATTATGCGGAAACATCGACCTGCGCCCTTTAAAGGTAGATCGGAGATAACGCCAAGGATATAAATAAATATAATAATAGAGAGTTCATAGAATACCTTACACCACGCAGTCTTCAAAACAAAGGACATGGGAAGGGTCTTTGAAACTCTTTACTTTGTGTTTCCGAGCCCGATGTATATAATTTGTTACGAGCCGCGATTTTGTTTGAATGTCTGATATTCCCCGACGGTGAGAGCGAAAAATTGGATTCCTGGCCATGGCAAAAATTTGGCGTAATATTTTGTCTAAGTACTGCTAAACTGGAGATTTTGGGAATACCACGAAGATGATTTGCGCTCTACCAGTGTTCAAGTTTTTATTTCAAATGAAATAAAATTAATCCTTTAAATGTCGTATAGATTTTTTTTTTTAAACGGTAGACGTCAGGTGAAGTTTTTTCCTTTTTTCGGAAGTTTAACGCCGTTAATGCACCGTCTTTTACACCACCTTACATAACACATCAGCCTGGTTTAGCGGTTAGGGTGCCGGCTTGGGATCCTAGGATCCAGAGTGCGAATCCCCGTCGATCGCTGAATTTATTGCAGGGGAGGTTGACTCAGCCCGTCATCCTTCCGAGGTCGGCAAATTGAGTACCAGCTTGCTGGGATGAACGATCCCGGTGTGTACCCTGATTTAGAATAGGTACACAGTATCCCTGCGCATTGTAAGAGGTGATTAAGGGTTGGCGTCAGGAAAGGCATCCGGCCATAAAAACATTGCCTCAAACAGGGAACCATGGTTGTCATGGGGCCCGCAAGGCTGACCCCTGCTCTAGCGGGGAAAATGGCCTTAAAACGACCATTCATTCATTCATTCACTTAACACGTTGAATTAGTTATTCGTGCCTGTTGTTTGTGTCTTTTATGACTTCCCTAAAAACAATACGTTTCCTGTTTGGAATGATTTTAAATTTGGTTCACTCCCAGACAGTAGAGAAAAACAATTACCTCTCTCCTCTGTGCGCATTTGTGCGATCGGGACGAGATTCCATACAATTTGCAGAATTCAGACCCAATGTATTGCTAAGCTGCAGGTTTGTGCTCAGATTTGTGTTCTACAGTGTTCAAAATAGAAAATTAAATTGAAATGAGGTAGCTGCTCGATCACAGACTGACATCTGTAGACAGACAGACAAGGTGGACCAATTGCTTAACCCCGCTTTCGGTAATAAATACGATTCCCTTACGAGGAACTTTAACGAAGGAGGGGGCCATTACACCCATCAAATCCTGCGCAGTTATTACCAACCTATGGTCGTTTGTCTGTGCTTTATCCTTTTCAAATGCTGAACATCAGGTACCATTTTTAGTCTTTGGTATGACTCGACTGGGGTTCGAACTTCCGACCTCACAAACTGAGCACACACTCTATCCATTATGCTACCGAGTCGGGTAAAGCTCAAAGCAGCATGGGAAAACTGGTCACGCAGTCAGGACCCCACATCAGCACTGTATGCATGCATACACACACTCACAAACACACACCTGGCAGGAGAACATAGAGAGACGCGCACACTTCCCTCTGAGCTGGCTAACCTGAGTTTGAACCCCGATCTGGCTATATCCTCTTTATTTATTTTTTCTTGAACTCCGACCCGGTTATATCCAACTATCATCCTCTTGTTTCACATGCAGGTTGAGGCATCAATGTGTGTGCCGTTCATTGGAAAGACGTAAAGCCAGAGGACCTGTCTCACAGCACAGGTCGTTGGTGGATATTGGACATCCCGTGTGGCGTCTTTCGCAAAGAGTAGGCGAGTTATCGCCAGCACCCTGAACAAATTTTCCAAATTTCTGCCCAAATCACCTTCAGTCGAATTTTTGGCTTGGCAAGTAGGTTCATGAAAGACTTGTATAAAAAAAATTCCCTGGTCGATCCCTTAAGCAGGTGGGAATAATTGGGGTAGTAATCGTAGAACTATTAGTAGTAGGATACGCTTCAGTTGAGAACAATTTCTCCATCGCTGATGTGCTTCAGGAAATTGACTTCCCATGATTTTGACTTTGCTTCCTGAGCAGAACCAAAAAATGGTCTTTAAAGAGGCAGAATACATTTAAAATTATGTTGTGTTTTTGTTTGGAGAAACTTATGATCGTAATACAAATGAAAATTGTGAAGCAATGCCCTGTCTGCAAATCACCAATCTGACCGTTTTTAGTCGGAATGGGAATCAAACCCAAATTGGATAGCTCAAAGGTAAAAGTGCTACTTCTGCACCATCCCTGTCCGACACCTTCATATAATATATTGCCGGCCTTCATATTTACGATCCCCGTGCCAACTGCTCAACTACAACTACAACCACAGCTGGCACGGACACAAAACACGGCGAAGGGGTAATGCTCCCTGTGTGAACAGCCATATTGAAGCCCTGGACGGAAGATCGAGTTCCAAGAGAATGAAGAAGATGTGCCCACAGGTGAGAGAAAACAGGAACAAATGAATTGGGGGGAGGAGTGCGCCTAGATTTTAGGAGTTTCACCAGATGGCCCACGTAATCTACACCTTCACCACTCCTTACCATCTCCTCCCCTTCCCTCCTCCCCATTGAGGTTACATTAAAAACCCAGTGCACTGGGACGAGCCATTCAGAGCTCCTTTAGACAAAACCTTTAGATTTAGTTGTGCCCTACAACTATTTTCACTTCTAAGAACATCTGCATTCTGCGTTAGTCCATTTGTATGACGAAAACGTCTTTCACTTCATTGAAGGATTTAATCTAATAAAAATAAAAATTCTAAACAATGATAAAAGAGCCATCTGTATTTTCAATTCTTGTGTTTATGTTAACTAGTGAGGTACCTGTGCTATGCACGGGTGGGAGGCCAGAAGCAAACAGACAATGCAGAAACGGCGAATGCTAAAGCATGAAACCAATAAATTCCACATTCCTGCAGCACCTTCAGTCGCACATCAGACATGGACAGCAAGTTCGTGAAGGACTTCCATGAAAAACGTACCTGTTGGCAAACAAACGGGTACGTTTGTTCCATACCCAGTCAATGGCGAATCTGCATATCACGATCTGCGAATTCACGTTTAGAAAGTAGAAACCGTCACGGCATTTCGTCATTCACTTGAACTCGATATCTCTTTTTTCATTCCAAACAGCATAACGCCAATCACAAATTAAATAACATTAATATAAAAAATAAACTTTTAACAACATTCGTGACATAAACAAATATTTAAATCCTGATGTGAAGTTCCCTACGGTTGGGTGAATACAATTACGAATTCAAAATCGTAATTGTATTCACTCAATTCCAATCATCAATTGATACTTTAACAAAACGATTAACACGATTAACGTTTAACGATTTAACATTACAATTGAATGACGGTTGTATTGGGATATTATCAAACCCGTGCATTGCCGTCATCTGTCCACTTCTGCATTCACGGCAGGTTCATAATTGTCATCAAAATCTAAACAGTATTTGTAGAATTTCAATAAAAGTCACATGACTGTTCATATCGGTAAATATTATGGAAAAAATGGAAAATTGGAAAACTTGGAAAAACAATATAGCCTATTTTACTCCCAGGGGGCCCAGGAATACCCACCCAAAATATCGTTGCGATCGGTTGAGCCGTTTTTGCGGTACCTTCGAACGGACGGACGGATATTTGGTGAATTATAGTAAGATGAGTTTTCTTTTATCACAATTTGCAGCATCATGGACCCCAAAGAATTCTGCATTAGAGGTAAGCAGATGGTGGACTACATCGTCGACTACAGAGAGTCTCTTGACAAGCACCGCAAGGTATTCCCTGAGGTGAAGCCCGGATACCTGCGTCCACTTCTCCCGGACGCTGCACCCGAGGAGGCAGAAAGCTTTGAGGATGTGATGTCAGATATGGAAAGAGTCATCATGCCAGGGGTACGTGACCACACACTTGACATTTAAAATCTGTATAATCAGCAATTATATGCGATGTGCATGGAGCGAGCACATGTACTTATTGCTTCTTGTGTGTGTTGTTTGGTCCTCAGACGACCCACTGGACCAGCCCACATTTCCACGCATATTTCCCTTCTGCGTTCTCCTACCCATCCTTGCTTGCAGAAATGATAATTACAGCGATAAACAGCATCGGATTCTCGTGGGTATGTTATGAATGCACCTGGAAGGTGTGGAAAGTGTTGTAGATGTTAAAGGAGGATGAAGAAATAGTCTTACTGATGAAGGTTAGTGTTGGTCTGCATCTGTGGATATGTAGAACAGTGGATGTAACCAACATATCGATGAAATATGTATGTATGCTAACCGGTGTGGGGAAGCAAGGAGAAGATAACGTTTCGGGTGTTAACCCTTCATCGGAGCAAAGTGGTTGGAAGTTTGGTCCACATCATTTCTGGTTATCTAAACATTGGGGAACCTTAGCTCTTCATTGTCACAGAGCAATCGGTTTCAGACATTCCCAGAAGGATTTGTTTGTTCACCAATCAGTCCATATCGACTTGGTTTAAATAGATAATTCCAGAGATAATTCCGAGCAGGCTCTGCGGAGTACGAGTTGCACGCGCACTGACCTCGTAAACACGTACATTCAAGGAACTGAACTTTGATATTAATGACAGTTCCAAACCAAATGTTGAAGCTGATGCTTCTCTTTACTTCCGCCACCTAAGGTGGGCAGATGTTCTGTTTACACGTCTGTTTGTCTGTCTGTCTGTCAATCTGACCATTTTTAGTCGGATCGAGAATCAAACCCGAAATTGGATAGCTACACCATAGCTACCTCGGAAAAGAGGAACACATGAATAGAGGTGAGCAGTGATCCTGGAAGGTAGGGTTTGATGAAGGACTCATACCACCAGAAGGGGGTTGATGGTGGACCGTGTGTGCCCTGCAGAAACTTGGGGGAGGGTGAGGAAGGGTGGAGGGGAAACACGGAAAGAGCAGAAGGTGCAAGACCATAAAATAGGTGGTTAAAGACAGGGACACCACCGACCTGTCTGTGATGGCATAGTGATAGGCCCATAGATATTCATCATCGTGGGATATTCCCATAATGTTGAAGGCCTTGGTTTCCACAGCATAGAGCTGAGGAAGGTGCGAGGCAGGGATCCAGCCCAGAAGGGAGAGAAGTATTCCATCAAGCTGCGGATGAAGTCCTATAGGAGTTCAGGTGTGCCAAGGAAGGACTTTGTATGATGGAGGATGCCCAGTCACAGCTGACTTTGGAGGCCGACTATGAAATGTGGTTTTCCCAAGAAAGATCATGGCTGATTGTGAGACTCGGGAGTTTGAATGACTGAACTTCCTCAAGAGGATTGTTTCGTTGCCAGGCGTTCCTTTTGGAGAGAGATAGTGAGAGTACGAGATTTGTCAGGATTGAAATAATATTCCAAGAGTTTGACCACTTGTGGTTTTGTCAAGGTCTGAAGAGAGGGAAGAGGTTGCGGTCTGCCTTTCTGAAGGATGAGGGATGTCACGGCAGAGAGTAGAGTCATCAACAAATCGATAAAGACTTTTCCAGAGAATCAGAGATCATCTATGAAGATCAGGAATCGGACTTGGCCCAGAACACTGCCTTGGGGGACTCCAGCCTTGACAGGGAGGAGCTGAAAGGAATCCTTTGAGTGCCACACATTGGCTAAGAGAGTAGAGGAAGTCAGTAAGCTTGGATGCTAAAGGGAGAGAGTTTGGAAAGTAATGCAGGATCCCAGACAGTATCAAAAATCCAAAACAAGAGATATGTCCAGAGATGGCCTTGATGTCATGTCTGACATTGAGGGCCTCCATCCATTGCAGGGTGAGTAGAAATAGCATGTCCAAGGTGAGAAACCAAATTGGTGATCTGAGATTAGGTTGTTGGAGAAAAGGAAGGATTTCATATCAACTATGATGATGGATTCCATGACCTTGCTGATGATTGGAAGTAAATTGATAGGTCTGCAGTTACAGGGATCAGGATTTTGCTTTTTATGCCTCCGCCGACGAAGTCGCCAGAGGCATTATGTTTTCAGGTTGTCCATATGGCTGTCCGTCCGTCCGTCCGTGATCGGTTTTTGTTACTGCGATAACTTTAGAAAGACGAAAGGGATCTTAGTCAAACTTGGCACAGGTGTGTATAATGAGGTAAAGATGAACTGATTAGATGTTGGGGGTCATGAGGTCAAAGGACAACGGTCAGAGGTCATGTTAGGTAAAAGTACTGTTGTGAACCAGTGATGGGATTCTGACCAAATTTGGTACACGTATGTAGAATGATGTAAAGATGAACCGATTAGAGTTTGGGGTCAAAGGTCAAAAGTCAAAGGTCAAATCTGTAATATGTCTATAACTTGAGAACGGCTGAAGTGATCTAATTTTAATAAATGATTAAGTTTAAGTTTAAGATTAAGTATAATTATTTTAATTAAGTGATTTTAAATAATTAATGAAGTAAACATGATTTGAGTGATTGTGTGTGACGTCTTTGTGTGGAAGATGAGTGATGATTTGAGTGAGTTTATTTGGTACAGGAATGTATAATTTTGTAAATATTAAGTGATTAGATTTTGGGGTCATATGTCAAAGTCTGTAATTGGTCTATAACTTGAGAACAGTTGAAGTGATCCAATTCAAACTTAGTACAGGTATGTATAATGATGTAAAGACTAACTGAATAGATTTTGGGGTCCACGGTCAACGGTCAAATCTGTAATAGGTCTATAACTTAAGGACGGCAGAAGTCAGCTAATTCAAACTTGGTACAGGTGTGTATAATATTGTAAATATTAAGTGATTATATTTTTGGGTCAAAGGTCAAATGTCAAATCTGTAATAGGTCTATAACTTGAGAATGGCTAGAGGGATCTAATTAAAACTTGCTACAGATATGTATAATGATGTCAAGATTAACTGATTAGATTTTGGGGGTCCCGAGGTCAAAGGCCAAAGATCAGAGGTCATGTCAGGTAAAAATGTGAGAACTTGTGAACAGCTGAAGGTATTTAAATTAAAACTTGGTACAGGTATGTATAATTACATAAACATGAACTGATTACATTTTGGGGTCAATACGTTAAAGGTCAGAGGTCATGTCAGGTAAAAATGTGCTAACTTGGGCACAGCTGAATGGATTTAGATCAAACTTGATACAAGTATTATAATTACAGTGCATTCAGAAAGTATTCAGACCCCTTCACTTTTTCACATTTTGTTATGTTACAGCCTTATGCTGAAATCGTTTAAATTCTTTTTTTCCCTCATCAATCTACACTCAAAACCCCATAATGACAAAGACAAAACAGGGTTTTAGAAAGTTTTGCAAATTTATTAAAAAGAAAAAACCGAAATATCACATTTACATAAGTATTCATACCCTTTGCTATGACACTTGAAAATTAGCTCAGGTGCCTCACGTTTCTCTTGATCATCTTTGAGATGTTTCTACACCTTGATTGGAGTCCACCTGTGGTAAATCCAATTGATTGGACATGATTTGGAAAGGCACACACCTGTCTATATGATGTCTCACAGCTGACAATGCATATCAGAGGAAAAACCAAGCCATGAGGTCGAAGGAACTGCCTGGAGAGCTCAGCGACAGGATTGTGTCGAGGCACAGATTTGGGGAAGCCCACAAAAAAATTTCTGCTGCATTGAAGGTTCCCAAGAGCACAGTGGCCTCCATAATTCTTAAATGGAAGAAGTTTGGAACAACCAGGACTCTTCCTGGAGCTGGCCACCCAGCCAAACTGAGCAATCGGGGGAGAAGGGTCTTGGTAAGAAAGGTGACCAAGAACCCGATGGTCACTCTGGCTGAGCTCCAGAGATCCTGTGTGGAGATGGGAGAAACTTCCAGAAGGACAACCATCATTTTGTAAAGCTCATTGTAAATGAGCTCATTGTAAAGCTCATGCTTTACAATGCTCATTGTAAAGAATGCTACATGTGGAATGCTCATTGTAAAGAATGCTCATTGTAAAGAATGCTCCATGTGGAATAACATATGTTAATAATGATGACATAGGTGCCTCCATTATGACATCATAATTCGACAAGTACAAAACTTCATCCGAACAAGATGAAATTTCTTGAGCATCACCTCGGGATAAATTGGTGGAGAAAAAAAAGAAGAGATGACGTCATCGGTCACGTGGTTCGGCCGCCATATTTGTGTCAACACTAAAGCCTTAAAAAACCACTGAAAACACCTCCTGGTGAGGGTCTGCAATCACAGATTGCTTTTTCTAGTTATTACTATTACTTGTTACTATTACTATTACTTCTATTACTATTAGATCAGGTCATTGCAAAGATCAGAACGTTTCTCACTATTCTAAATTCCTTATAATTAAATTGACTTCTGTGAGTGTGTTGGGGTCGGGGGATGGAGTTTGGGGGAGGGGGGGGGGCAATATCACAAGTCACAAAAACACTTGGGGGATAGGGTTGTATTGTTACGTTTGTGGGAATGTCGGTCATTTTGGAGGTGTGTTGTTTGGGTTGTGTTGCATAGGGGTGTCAGCTCGGTTGTGGTTCCCCAAATAGGACCTTTTCGTATTTATTATTTCTTAAAGTTTACCCCATACCGACTCCCTATACGCCACGTGATTATGACTGTTGGTGGTGTTGCACAAAAACAGCTTTGGGAAGGATTTAACCCTTTTTCTGAGAACCAAAACAAGGGCAGAAAAAGGGAGAGGAAGAAGAAACGTGGTCGGCGTGGAGGCCTTGCTGATTTACCGTTTCCTGGACTTTGTGAAGCACATTTACAAGGATCTAGCAAAAGTAGTGTGCCTGAAGAAGTCGAAGTTCCTCGGAAACCAAAAGCTGTTCCAGAAGGAAGAAAGTGGGGGAGAAGGATAGAGGGAAGAAGAAGAGTGGCTCTTGGCAGGGTGGTGAAAACGCTCATTGTGGTGAAAATGCCCGAAGAGCTTACCTTTACAGATCCCATGATGTCCTTGACCCTGCAATAAATAAACTCAAACGAACCGGATTTTAAATGTACAAAAATATACATGTTTATTGCAGAAAATGCCGGTAACAAAGAAAATGCACGATCAATAAAATTAAAATCCTAAATTGGGACGTCCCCACAAACAGACCCAAATACAGACGAATGGGAAATATAAAAGAAAGAAAATAATTGTGTGTAATTTTAGTGGGGGGCTTAGCTCAGAGCATCTCCGAAACCTCGTAAGGATTTGTCCAAGATCGTCTGAGGCCTTGGCATCTTTGCACGTGAAACGCGCTAGTTCGCGCGGACCAGGCCTCCCGCATGAAGCAAATGGGCAGGTGTGCAGCTCGCTCCTCCAGCCATGCCTGTCTTCATCGTCTTCGCACGTGAAATTGCAGCCCTCGGTCCACAGCTCTGCCTCTTCATGACCACCAGCAAGATCTTGGAACACGGCCGGTCACGATGGTGTCCAAATCAGAAGGGGCAAGAGCGGCAATAACAACCGTTCGCTATTGGTGTCCAGAACGAGAAAAAGTGCAAGAGGGAGCGAGAGCAAAATGTTGTCCAGAATGAGAAGCAAGCAAGAGTGAACATTGGCTCTCAATGCCCAGACACCAGAGGAAAGATGTTGGCCATTCCAAATCCTTTGTACACGCTGCTCTCTCGTCATCCCGCCATGTCTCCATAATTGCTCCTATCAGCGAGTTCCATTTACCAGTCCTTTCCGTCAATCAAACCCATGACCAATCACTGCTCTTTGGGTGTGTCTCCACGACCCTGCCTGCACTGTGCACTTACCAAGTCGGGGTCGTCAGCGGTAGTGCTTGATGCATGGTTTCCGGTGGTTTTTATTAATTAGGGTGTTTAAATGCGGGATTCTGGCTTGGTGTCTAGTGCAGTGTCATAAGGACAAAGGAATATATTACAGAGGTAATGACACACAGGGGATTCATTACCCATAAGCCCTCGCTAATTAACACAAGAGCCACCCTCCGTATGGCCACACGGAACAATTAATCCAAACACCAGGAGCTGACTTATTTACATCAAGATGGCTACACGACATTCGGAGCATATTACCTATCACATTCTACATGGCTCTAAGGTAATCATTGTCTACCCTCTACAAACGTAACAATATTATGCTATTATCATTAGTGTTATTATTTCTTTTGTTATTAGCAGCGGCTTTGAGAAAATGCTACGGAAGCGGCAAGAAGGGTCATGTTATTAACCCTTGTGGGGTATATAGACTACAGTAGATCTACAATCAGGTGCGATCATTGACGTGATAAGCAGAGATTGCCTCACAGATGTCGGGAATCCTCCAAATTTCTTTCAGTTTAGTGTTCAACAGCATTAGCAACTGTTTAAAAAGGCAATCACACGTGTTTGTGGTTTATAATATTTTTTACTTCTGGTAGAGGCCGTTGCTCCTGTGAAAACGTCATGATAAGCTACTTATGCACGTTAAACACAGCGTTTGGTCAAGGAGAAAATACCCCTTGGGGAGGGGGGATATTATTGGTATTAACATTTTATAATAACAACAATATTATGCTATTATCATTGTTGTTATTGTTACGGATTCATCACATCCGTTGTTGTAGTTTTCATCCACTGTAAAGATTTTTGATTCCATGTACTATTATTGTTGTCGTTTAAAGGAAGTAGGGATTACTATTTTCAAAGGGTAAAAAAGTTAATGTTTTAAATGAAACCGGAACCGGACGACGAAGAAGAGGAAGAAGAGAAAGAGAAGGTGGGGTGAGCGAATCGGAGAAGAAGCCTAGCTGCTTCGAGGTCTGGAGCGAACGATTGGCGAACGAGAGTCACGAGTGAACTTTGGGTTTCCCAGGAAAGGGATTCCTGCGACAGAGTTATTATCGCCGTGACAGATCAACCTGCGTGTCAGGTTTTGCGGTCGATTCCGAGGAGAATCATCGTAGTGCCGTTACGCCTCGAGAACGGGCCGTCGGCCATTTTGACTCGCGCGCTTTGCGCTTCGCTCAAGGTTTTTCACTTCGCTTCAAACCATTTTCACCGCATTCAGATGTTAATCTGGTGTGTGTGTGTGTGCAACGTGGCTTTTGAGTTGGAAATCTGTGGTTCGCCGAGTGGGAGCCGTGGAACGTCCATACCCGAGGGTGTGATTTCCCAGTTGCCTTGAGGGCGCCTTCATGCAGCTTTGGCAGCGGGACTGTGACTGTCATCCGAACGGGATTCTGGTCTCGAATAGACATCGTTCTGACGATCGCTGGAGCGGATCGACTTTGGCTTGATGCTGGAATAGAGACATTGGGGAATGTTATTTTTTTCGCTCCCTTGGAGCACAGTGAGTTATATTGTATGAACCTAATGGTACCATCATAGGAAATATATATTGGTTGTACAATTGATTACTATTGTTTTTGTGTTGTTATTCTTGTGTGACCTTAATACAATATTTGTTTGTTGGTAACAATTGGTGTGGTTTCACCATTGATCTTTGACACAGAATATCACATCTTTCTGCCGTGACTCCTCTCGGGGCTCGGAGGTACTGGGGTTTGGGGAGGAGCACGTAACAGAAATTGGGGGCTCGTCCGGGATAAAATTCCCTAACATTCCCAAAATTCCCAAATTTGAAATTTTTGTGTGAAGGTTAACAGGTGCTAACTAATAGTCACCGTGGTGTTTGACGCAGAAAAGTTTGCGGCGTCCCCTAATGAGGCACAGTTTCAAGCGTTAAAAAGATCAGAACTCTTGATATTGGCCAAACATTTCAACTTGGAGGTCCGAGTTAATATGAAGAAAGCAGAGATGCAGACATTGGTGGTAGAATCTCTGGTGGGACAAGGAACATGGAAAGAGGTAGCCTTGGATTGGTTACCCGAGGAAAAAGAAAATGTGGAGCTCCGGAAAATGGAGATGCAACTGCAGAGCCAGGAAATGTTAAAAGCAGAGGAAAGGAGAGCTGAAAAAGAACTCGAGGAAAGAAGCGCAGAGGAAAGAGCAGAGGAAAGGAGAGCTGAAAAAGAACTCAAGGAGAGAAGAGCAGAGGAAAGGAGAGCCGAAAGGTAGTTAAAGGAAAGTGACATGGAGTATCAGAAGGAACTTAAACTCAAGGAGCTGGAATTAATGGGAGAATGGAGAGAAGTAGTATCCATGCCGGCTAGTTCGACAACTAGTCAGAACACTTGGGATGTTGGTAGGCATGTGAGGCTGGTTCCACCCTTCAATGAAAAGGAGGTAGCCAAGTTTTTTTTTTACACTTTGAGAAAGTGGCTCAAATGCTAAAATGGCCTGTGGGGTCCTGGACTATGTTAGTGCAAAGTGTTCTGGTGGGTAAAGCTCAAGATATCTATTCGGCTTTACCGATTGACCAATGTGCAGATTATGAGATAGTGAAGAAAACCATTCTCAAAGCCTATGAATTGGTCCCTGAAGCTTACCGGCAAAAATTCAGGAATGCCAGGAAGAGGGAGAGTGAGAGTGAGACCCATGTGGAGTTTGCCAGAATGAAGGAAACCATGTTTGATCGGTGGTGTAACTGGAAGGGGATTGGGAAAGACTTCAACCTGTTGCGACAATTGATCTTGGTGGAGGAATTCAAACAGTGTGTCCATGCGGACATTAAAGTACATCTGGATGAAAATAAAGTGCCAGAGTTGTATGAGGCAGCAACCGTGGCAGATGACTATGCCTTGTGTTACGTGGTCCCCTCGGTGAATACCTGGTCTCGGTGACCCCCGGACCGTGAGAGGAACTCCGCCAGCAAGCTGTATTATATAGGCGCTTTCGCCACGCAATCCATATGAATTTCACCCAGGAGACAACTGATGTTCAAGGATATCTTTCCAATGGTAATGATACCATACAATTTCAATGACACAACCACGGAGATTTTCCCCGAGCAAACAACAATACACAACCATCAACAATATTTCAATGACACAACCACGGAGATTTTCCCCGAGCAATCAACAATACACTACCATCAACAATTCCCCAGCCACAATCAATTCCCTATGAGTAAGATGGCCATCTTATACATGTGTGTCCCGGTGAGTACTCACGACACCCTTTTGGTCTCGGTCCCGCACAATGTCTCTGGGCCCCTCCTGACCAAGATGATGGTCACCGTCGCCGCACTCGGGCGGTTGAACGAACCCCGGGTGGACGTGTTTCCACCGGGCAGGTATCGTACCAGGCACCGTGGCTGCAGCCCCTCGTGGCCACGCGAAGCGGATACGGTAGAGCAAGCCAAACCCCACGCCGCTTGCAAGGCGCGTTAGGCCCCAACGTGCGACCCGCACGCGTCTGTTTGGACGGTGCCGCGAACAATGCCAGACGCGGGGTCGATGCACGGCCCCACGTCAACTTGACGTCTCCACTGGGCAGGTACACGTCCCGGTAATTCCTCTCGCCAGACAGGCTTCGGAACGCCGCTTTTCCACGCAGCGCAAGGTCGATCCCACCTTTTGTCGGAGCGGGGCGAGGAAGAATACTACTCGTTCCTTTTCTTCCTCGTGTCTTTTTCTCTTCCGTTTCCGGTCACTTCCGTTTCCGGCCACTTGTTCAGAAGGGCTCCTGACCCTCCAATCACAACAACCCTTAATATACTACACACGGATAAGCAAAGACCTGAATGGTAATTCACATACATTCACATAAATATGTAACACTCCCCCCCTTCAAGAAAGAAAGTTTGAACCCAGCGAAAACTTTCTTTGCCGGCCAATTTGGAGAAACAAACCAGATAACTCAACCCCCCCACATTATCAGTTCCCCCCGGGCACAGTTATCACTTAACAATAAAGCAACCCACATTTCACCACACCCCCTCCAGATTATTCCCTCTGGACTAAGCACCAGCAACGACATTGTCCCTGCCAAATCAAACTCCCTCTCATGACCCTCTGACTTTGACCGTCAGTTTCTTGTGAATGAAGGTTAAGGGGTTGATCAAAGATCCAAAGTTAGGCAACTCGATAGCACTTTTTCCGGGAGGCCAAGCCGAGTATTCACTACATGGATGCCTTTAGGAACGCGGAGTTCACGGTTAGTCCGTGCAGGAAAGTTCTCTACATGGGCGCCTTGAGGAACGTGGAGTTCACGGTTAGTCCGTGCATGAAAGTTCACAACATGGACGCCTTTAGGAACGGCGTTCACGGTTAATTCGTGTAGGAATCTTGGCTCGGCGGCTCCGCCGCCTTCAGTGCTTCAACTTCTCAGAACTTCCCTAATAATTATGGTGGGACCACTTGTCCCTGTAGTCCCATGAATAGCGGTCTCCTTCTCGGCCACTACTTTGACAATCCTTCCTTCGGGAGCTGCTGTAACTCAGGGAGCCTCCATAATAATATTGATTGCGGCCACCACCAAAACTACCGCCCAGTTGTCCTCTCCTGTAGACCTCTCGACGCCTACGAAATGCCTTCCCTACTGTTATGGTCCGACCCTCCAAATCCTTGCCATTCCAATTCTTCTCTGCCTCTCTGGCGTCTTTTGTGCTGGCAAACGTGACAAAGCCGAACCCTTTTGACTGTTGCGTTTCCCAGTCTCTTACCAACCGCACTTCCACCAGCGGCCCATATCTGTTGAAGACAGAGGTCAGAACTTCTTCCTCTGTTTTGAAGTTCAGTCCCCCTACAAATAACTTGGCACTTTTGTTGCCATCCCGAGCTGGTGTGGTGTTATTTTCCCTGCTGGGCTCTTTACCAACCCTCAGGTTACCATAAACTTGACCCCCGGCCAAATCATTCCCGATAACCACAGATACACCCTCTACAGGAAGCGTGGCTTGTAAGCCGACGGTGACCGGTCCTGACACCAAATCGGACTTCAAATGGATGACATGAAGGGGAGCACTAACACCGCCCCCGATCCCCTGTAAACGAACCCTATCCCCCGTTGCCGTCTCCTCGGACCATGGCAAAATGCCTTCAAGCATTAAAGATTGATGGGCCCCTGTGTCCCTCAATATCCTAACCGGTCTCCGGTTAGTCGAGGCTCCATCCAGTGACACAAACCCCTCTGAAATAAATGGTTGGTAACCCTTTTGATGGCGATTTCTCACAATGGCCATTGCGTTTGGAGTCGTAGTAGTCGGACTCCGCTCTGGGTCTTCGCTTTTCATGCGGTAACAACTGGACATCAAGTGTCCAGGTTTCTTGCAAAAAGCGCAAGTAGGCCCGGAGGAAAAACTCGTGGTCTGCCTCGGGCCCCCTGAAAAATAAGTTTGTCTTGGGCCCGCAGCCCTCTGACTTCGAACAGGTGGGGTATCCGCGTTGTCCCCATAATCCTCTCGAGGCCGCCGCCATGTATTGTCGTTCTCCGCACCTGCTGTTCCCCACCTCCCCTGCGGAGATCTAGGCGAGGAGTTAGGTTCGTGGACCCCTATTCGGTGGGTTAAGGCATAATCATCTGCCATGGTGGCTGCGTCCCACAACTTTGGTACCTTCTTTTCCTGCAGGTACACTTTGATGTCCTCGTGGACACACTGCTGGAATTCCTCCACCAGGATCAAGTCCCGCAATGTTTCGAAGTCTTTCCCGACTCCTTTTGACTCACACCACCGATCAAACATGTTTTCTTTCACTCTGGCAAACTCCACATGGGTCTCACTCTCCCTCTTCCTGGCATTCCTGAATTTTTGCCTGTAAGCTTCCGGAACCAACTCATACGCTTTGAGGATGTGCGTCTTCAGTACCTCATAATCTGCACATTGGTCCATTGGTAGCGCCGAATAAATTTCCTGAGCTTTCCCCACCAGCACACTTTGCACGAGTATGGTCCAGGCCTCCTCCGGCCAGTTTAATTGTCGAGCCACTTTCTCAAAGTGTGGAAAAAATTTTGCAACTTCTTTTTCACTGAACGGTGGAACCAGCCTCACATGTCTGCCCACATCCCAGGTTTTCTGGTTAGGTGTCGATCCCGTCAGCAAGGGTGGTGCCTCTCCCCGTTCTCTCATTAACTCCAGCTCCTTGAATTAGATTTCTTGCTGAAGCTCCATGTCACGTTCCTTTAATTCCCTTTCCGCTTTTCTCTCCTCTGCTTCGAGTTCCCTTGCAGCTCTCCTCTCCTCTGCTTCTGCTTTCCTTTCCTCTGTTTTCATCCTTTCCTGGAGTCCTCGTTCCACTCTCCTTTCCTCTGCTCTTTCCTTTTCTGCTTTCCTTTCTTCTTCTGCTCTTTCCTTTTCTGCTTTCCTTTCTGCTTCTGCTCTTTCCTTTTCTGCTTTCCTTTCTTCTTCTTTTAACCTTTCCTGGAGTTCTCTTTCCACTCTCCTTTCCTCTGCTTGTTTCTCTTCTCTCCTCTCTTCTGCTTTCCTTTCTTCTTCTTTGATCCGTTCCTGGCTCCGTAATTGCAACTCCAGTTTCCGGAGCTCAACGTCTTCTGGTTCTTCGGGTAGCCACTCCCAGGCTAACTCGTCCCATGTTCCTAATCCCACCATAGATTGTATCACCGTGGCCTGCAACTCTGCCTTCCTCAAATTAGTTCGGACCTCCAAGTTAAAATGTTTGGCCAATTTCAAGAGGTCCGACTTTAGCAACGCTCGGAACTGTGCCTCACTCGGGGTTACCCCAAAGTTCTGTGCCACAAACGCCATGGTGCCTATCGTTAACACCTGTTAACCTTCACCCAAGACGTTACCCCAATTTCTCAAATTTTTTTTTTTACCAATTAATAATTAATTAATAAATTTTAATTAATAAAAATTATTATTTTATTATTTTATACAATTTTAAATCCCGGACGCAGACCCAATTGCGAAACCGCAAATCGTAATTTGGACGAGCCCCCAATTCTGTTACGTGGTCCCCTCGGTGAATACCTGGTCTCGGTGACCCCCGGACCGTGAGAGGAACTCCGCCAGCAAGCTGTATTATATAGGCGCTTTCGCCACGCAATCCATATGAATTTCACCCAGGAGACAACTGATGTTCAAGGATATCTTTCCAATGGTAATGATACCATACAATTTCAATGACACAACCACGGAGATTTTCCCCGAGCAAACAACAATACACAACCATCAACAATATTTCAATGACACAACCACGGAGATTTTCCCCGAGCAATCAACAATACACTACCATCAACAATTCCCCAGCCACAATCAATTCCCTATGAGTAAGATGGCCATCTTAAACATGTGTGTCCCGGTGAGTACTCACGACACCCTTTTGGTCTCGGTCCCGCACAATGTCTCTGGGCCCCTCCTGACCAAGATGATGGTCGCCGTCGCCGCACTCGGGCGGTTGAACGAACCCCGGGTGGACGTGTTTCCACCGGGCAGGTATCGTACCAGGCACCGTGGCTGCAGCCCCTCGTGGCCACGCGAAGCGGATACGGTAGAGCAAGCCAAACCCCACGCCGCTTGCAAGGCGCGTTAGGCCCCAACGTGCGACCCGCACGCGTCTGTTTGGATGGTGCCGCGAACAATGCCAGACGCGGGGTCGATGCACGGCCCCACGTCAACTTGACGTCTCCACCGGGCAGGTACACGTCCCGGTAATTCCTCTCGCCAGACAGGCTTCGGAACGCCGCTTTTCCACGCAGCGCAAGGTCGATCCCACCTTTTGTCGGAGCGGGGCGAGGAAGAATACTACTCGTCCCTTTTCTTCCTCGTGTCTTTTTCTCTTCCGTTTCCGGTCACTTCCGTTTCCGGCCACTTGTTCAGAAGGGCTCCTGACCCTCCAATCACAACAACCCTTAATATACTACACACGGATAAGCAAAGACCTGAATGGTAATTCACATACATTCACATAAATATGTAACACTTGACACACAGGATGGGGTTCCACAAACCTAACTTCCCGCCTAGAGTTATCCAGGGGAGTTATGGTAAGTCAGGGGCGGAGAACAAATATTCATGGAGGTGGCCTAGAGATGACTTTGGGGACAAATCTGATGCCGTGACTTTTAGGGATCAGAAGACTACAGTTTCAAGACAGACTTATTTTCCGGGGGGGCCCGAGGCAGACCACGAGTTTTTCCTCCGGACATACTTGCGCTTTTTGCAAGAAATCTGGGCATTTGATGTCCCAATGTTACGCCCTGAAAAGGAAAAATCAGGAGCGGAGTCAAACTAGTGCAACTCCGAATGCATTGGCAAATGCGAGAAATCGTCCTTGGAGGACAGTGCCTTGTGAAGGTTCCCATGCCAAAGTTACGGCATCACAGAACGACTTTGTTCAAGAGGGTTACAAACCTTTTATTTCAGAGGGTTTTGTGTCACTGGATGGAGTCTTGACTAACCAGAGACCTGTTAGGGTATTGAGGGACACAGGAGCACATCATTCTTTGATGCTTGAGGGCATTTTGCCATTGTCAGAAAAGACGGCAACTGGTGTTAGTGTTCTTTTACAGGGGGTTGGTGGCTATGTTAAAGCTCCACTTCATGTCATCCATTTGAAGTCTGATTTGGTGTCAGGACTGATCACCGTAGGTTTACAAGCCACTCTTCCTGTAAAGGGAATCTCCTTTGTTACCGGGAATGATTTGGCCGGTGGTCGAGTTTCTGGTAATCCGATGTTTGTTGAAAAGCCTAGTATGGAAAATAACACCGCACAGTGAGAGCAGGAGATTCCGGGTATCTTTCCATCCTGTGCCGCGACTCGTGCTATGGGTAGGAAGCGCTCTGAAGAGAAGGAGAAGGTACTGACGTCACGCTTTGCACAGGCACTTCTTGTCGAGTACCCTGAAACTAAGTGTCAGCACACACAAGTCATGGATGGAGGCAATGTTGGCAAGCTCTTTGTCGGTGGACTGAACTTTGACACAAGTGCAGATGTTCTGGACTCTATCTTTGGCAAATATGGACCACTCTTGGAAGTGCTGCTGATAAAAGACAGGGAGACGTAAAAGTCGAGAGGGTTTGGCTTTGTCACGTTTGAAAACACAAAGGACGCCAAAGATGCAGAAAAGGATTTGAATGGCAAGGATTTGGATGGTCGTACCATAACAGTAGAGAAGGCAGGCCATGGGTGTTGAGGGGGCTACAGAGGAGGAAAATGTAGCGGTAGTTTCAGGGGTGGCTATGGCTCCCGGGGTGGGAGTAGTCGTTTTGGTGGCGGCCGCAGTCGTGATTACTCCGGAGGCTCCCAGCAGCAGCAGCGCAGTTTTGGCAACTCTCGACGGGATGACTATTACGGTGGTAGCCGAGCTAGGGACCGCTACTCACGTGACTACAACACCCGACTCTACAACCGTGATTACGATTTTTATGATCAAGAGAAGAGTTGGAAGCACTGAGTGCTCAGGAGCAGCTGAGCCAAGATTCCTACACGGATTAACCCGTGAACTCCACGTTCCTAAATGCGTCCATGTAGTGAATACTTCCAGGCCTCACCACCCAACCACCATGAAACCTGGCTCTCAGCTCGGCCTCCTTCAAAAAGTGCTATAGATTTGCTTTGCTTTGGATTTTTGATCACAACTCCTTAACCTTCATTCAAAAAATGAAAAATAAAAATCAGAGGTTGATGAGATGGAGTTTGGCTTTGCAGGAGTTCAACTTGGAAATTGAGCATGTAAAGGGCAGGGACAATGTCGTGGCTGATGCTTTCTCCAGAGTGAACTAACTTTGGAAATCTCTGTAGGTTGTTTGGAAGTTTTGTTGCTTTATTTTGGGGAATATTAATTATTGTTGCTCACGTGAATTGATAATTTGGGTGTGAATTTTACTTTTGTTTGTTAAAAGAGTTTTTGCCTGCAAAGAAAGTTTTCACTATGTTCAAACTTTCTTTCTTGAGGGGGGGGGGGGGGGGGAAGTGTTACGGATTCGTCACTTCCGTTGTTGTGGTTTTCATCCGCTGTAAACATTTTTGATTCCATGTACTATTATTGTTGTCGTTTAAAGGAAGTAGGGATTACTATTTTCAAAAGGTAAAAAAGTTAATGTTTTAAATGAAATCGGAACCGGACGATGAAGAAGAGGAAGAAGAGAAAGAGAAGGCAGATCGAGTAAGTCGGAGAAGAAGCCTAGCTGCGTCGAGGTCGGAGTGAACAATAGTCACAAGTGAACTTTGGGTTTCCCAGGAAAGGGATTCCTGCGACAGAGTTGTTATCGCTGTGACAGATCAACCTGCGTGTCAGGTTTTGCGGTCGATTCCAAGGAGAATCATCATAGTGCCGTTGCGCCTCGAGAACGGGCCGTCGGCCATTTTGACTCGCGCGCTTTGCGCTTCGCTCAAGGTTTTTCACTTCGCTTCAAACCATTTTCACCGCATTCAGATGTTAATCTGGTGTGTGTGTGTGTGCAACGTGGCTTTTGAGTTGGAAATCTGCGGTTCGCCGAGTGGGAGCCGTGGAACGTCCATACCCGAGGGTGTGATTTCCCAGTCGCCTTTACGCAGCTTTGGCAGCGGGACCATGACTGTCATCCGAACGGGATTCTGGTCTCGATTAGACATCGTTCTGACGATCGCTGGAGCGGATCGACTTTGGCTTGATGCCGGAATAGAGACATTGGGGAATGTTCTTCTTTTCGCTCAGTAGGAGCACAGTGAGTTATATTGTACGAACCTGATGGTACCATCATAGGAAATATATATTGGTTGTACAATTATTGATTACTATTGTTTTTGTGTTGTTATTCCTGTGTGACCTTAATACAATATTTGTTTGTTGGTAACAATTGGTGTGATTTCACCATTGATCTTTGACACAGAATAACACATCTTTCTGCCGTGACTCCTCTCGGGGGTCGGAGGTACACCGTGACCGGGGTTTGGGGAGGAGCACGTAACATTATTACTTTTGTTATTATAAGCGGCCTTGAAAAAACGGCCATCTTAACACGGATATACACCTCAACACACAACCCCTTTAGCCTTACGGTGGGGAAAGGGGAGGGAGGGGAAGCGGGGTGGGGTAAAATCGCTACAAACTCCATTTCACCCTTAGTCTCCCTATCAGGTTTGGTTGAGATTGGATAAGTAACGATCGTATGTATCGTTTTTTAAAATCGCCAGACAGACACCAAATTGCGTATTTTTGTATGATAATGATAATGATCATGTTGATATAATTTGTGGTGAAATGACCATCACAGGTTACGTAACATTAAAAGTGCCGTGACTCATACCAGGCATGGATTTCGTCTTTCATTAGTACGATAGTAGATCTTTGTGCGTCATCGTGTGCCTGGCAGGCTTCATGCCCGGCAGCCACCGAGCTCGAGATCGTAATGCTCGACTGGCTTGGCAAAGCACTTCAACTTCCTGTGGAGTTTCTGTCAGGCAGCGGAGGAGGTGGTGGGGGAGTCATCCAGGCAAGGATTGTAGCGTGAATATTGCAAACAATGTAATCATTTCTAATGTACCTATATGCACCCCACATTTGCAGCAGCAATGTGTCACATCTGAATATCCTTACATTTTAGAGAACAGCGAGTGACGCAACTCTGATGTCAATGCTGTCAGCACGACACAAGACTCTGACAAAACTTGGAAGAGAGCAGCCGAACCAGGTGGATGGGAAACATCTCAGCAAGCTTGTGGCCTACATGTCTGATCAGGTGAGGTCAACACCTCAAGATTTTCAACCCTCATGATATCCATGTACATATTAGCGAAATAATTATTCACAACGGCGTTTGGCAATGTTTTTACATGGATGCTGTTAATCCCGACTTTGTGACAGGCTCATTCATCTGTAGAGCGTGCAGCCATAATCGAAGCGGTGCGTGTGCGGAAGCTTCCATCAGACGAGAAGTTTTCAATGAGAGGCGTGGAGTTAGAGAAAGCGATCAAACAAGACAAGGAGAATGGCTTGATTCCATTCTATGTGAGTGTTTTTTTTTTGAAAATTCCTAATTGTTGGGGTGTTGAGTGATCCTAACAGATGTGACTCAGTCCAAACATTCTGTCACATCACTTGTAGCTTATTGAGGTTGTACACAGGATTAGAGATGAGGGAGCGTACTTGCCATCAAATTGTGTAATCTGAATACGATTCTTGATGCGACGATAAACCGATAAACCATCGGATTGGTGCTTCACAGGCAGCAACATGCGCACCTTCCATCAAATGGACATTCATCTGCAGACACGAGGCAGATAAGTAGTTCAACTGCAGGGACACTGCATCAGCGACACAGCCGTGTCTCGGGAATGATCCAAACAGACTTCCAAAGTTACAATTAAAACCCGGTCCAACGTGCATTTACTTTTCTACAACGACTTGTACTCCACTTCCTTTTTCAAGGGTTCCAATTAGTCCCATTCTCTTGTTTGGTCAGCCTCAATCTTTCATGAACCAGTCGATCAGACCTGAAGTTCGACTGAAGGTTTGTGATTTGGACAATAATTTGTGATTTGTTCAGGGTTCCGGTGACAAGTCGCCTCCTCGTTGTCATTAGACACAGTGAGGTATTTATTGTCCACCAACTAATGTAAATATCACGTTTCTCACACTTTGTGTGGCGGAAAGCTTCAGTACAGAAGATACCTACACTTGTTAGTTGATGGAATGCACAAGATAAATGCACATACAATCCATAAGTAAACAAGTAGAGCTACATTCAAAGTACACTGCCCCATTCCAAATAAATAAATAACATATCCTCCAGCGCACGACATTGCAGGGGCGCCACCAGAGCACAGCACATAGAGAAAGCATTGGGAGTGAGCAATGTACAATAATTGATTAATTGCATAATTTGCATAATAATTAATTTGTTAATCAATTGACTAATAGCACACCTAAACCACCACCACCCACTTCATTCAAATCTAACTTTTTTCAAAATTAATCAATTAATTAATCGAAAAATTAAATAATCAATCGATTACTTGATTAATCAATAAATCAAAAATACCTTTTATAGCCAAATCAATTGGTCACTGTCATGCCCAAATATCAGCTTCCCAGCTCAAAAGAAGAACGAGATATTGCCCACATGAGAAAGAAAATAAATAAGTACTTAATAAATAGATAATAATTAAGGAATTAATCAATTAATGTAAGTAATGAATCAAAAAAAAAATTGATAAATGAAAAAACAAAAAATACAGTTTTTGCCAGAGAGTTTCACTATTTTGCCCAAATTGCAGCTTCCTAGCTCAAATGATGGCTGAGATATTGCGCAGAGAAACAAACAAACAAACAGAGTGAAAACTGAGTACCCATTTTCAGCATGCGTCATCACCAGGCCACCTTCTGTGCCCGGCAATGACGTCATGCAGTGCCTGGAGATGGAATAGAGAGGGGTAGAGTACAAAATGTTAAAATTTTAATTGCACCCTCTGCACATGAAAGGTTAGGAGAAAACGCAGGACTTTGGTGGAAATTATGACTGACAAACAAACTTCTTTTGGGTTGACTTTACCTCAAACAAATAGTACATAGATCAGAGTGACTTTCTGTGCACAAATCGTGCACACACAGTACATAATAGCACAGTCGTTGTCATGACAACACAAGATTGATACAATGCCACTCTATATCTGAAGTGCTATGGAAGTCATGCACAGGTTTATATTGTCCCCTCTGAAGCAGCGGCTAACCCATCGATCCTCTTGGCCAGATACACCGAATCCTGCAAAAGTTTGTGGTCAAGGAGCTTGCTTTCTTAACATGGAAGACTGACCCAACAGAGGGTAACTTTAAATCACTCCGTAAGGTTCACGACAAGCAAGTCCCCATTCTAAGCCAAACCAGCAAATATCCTCTATCTCTTTCAAATCCTCTCTATCTCTTTGCTGATGACTCCACTTTCTGCCGCTCCATACCTCATCCCTCAGATCGGCAGTCCACAGCCTCCTCACTCTCTGCAGACCTGGACAAAATCACAGACTGGGCAAACAAGTGGAACATGTCTTTCAATCCTGACAAAACTCACACTCTTACGATGTCTCTCCGAAAAGACCGACTGGACAACCCTCCCATCTACTTTCTGAACAATCCTCTCCAAGAAGTTCTGTCACTCAAGCTTTTGGGTCTCACTATCTGCAATGATCTTTCCTCGGAAAACCACATTTCCAAGCTGGCCTCCAAAGCCAGTCGCCGACTGGGCATCCTCCATCGTGCGAAGTCCTTCCTTGGCACACCTGAGCTCCTCGCCAAATACAAGGCTTTGATCCGCAGCTCAATGGAATACTGCTCTCCCCTCCGGGGTGCTGCTCCTGCCTCACACCTAGCTCGGCTTCACGTTGTTGAAACCAAAGCTTTCAGAATCATTGGAATCTCTTGCGATGAAGCTAACTCCGAGGGCCTTTCACTCACTCACCGCAGGCAGGTTAGGTTGGTGGTCTTTCTGTCTTCTACCGATTCCTATCCGGCCTAGCTCCCCCAGCTCTGTCTGTGCTCTGTCCCCCAGCTCTGTCTGTGCTCTGTACCCCAAATATTCCTACATGTCGCACAAGATCTGCCAGCAACCCTCTTCTGGTGAAATTGCTAAAATAAAGACTTTCTGCTCACCTTCACTCTTTCATTCCTCTTTACTCCTGGTCAGGTTCACTCTGTTAACAAATATAATTTCGTTCAAAATGTTGGTAGATTAGCAAAACTATACATTTTTGGAATATTCAGAGCATGAGGAATCCAAAAATTAATGTTGACATTTGCGTAGACACCTTTGCGAAAATGACACTCAGGACAGTGATGAAGATAGTCAGGTTCACTATGTTAACAAATACAATTTCTTTCAAAATTTTGGGATTAGCAAACCTGTACATTTTTGGAATCTTCAGAGCATGGAGAATCTGAAAATCAATGTTGGCATTTGCACAGACACCTGCATGGCCGCCATTTTGGATTTTGAAAATGGCCGCCATAAAATACATATTTTGCGCGATCTCGGCTTCTAGTCAACCTCGAGACTTAATTAAATATGCTAATCCTATGTTTTCTGGGTCAAGGAATCCAATAAAGGCCTCAAAATAGTGCTCAGGATTATAGAAAAGCAACAAACAAAGGTAATTGAAAACCATTGTCTTTATATTTGTGATATAACTGTATTACATAATACATGATATTGCAAGTCCTTTGAAGTTACTAGGGCATGCCCGTACTATATATATATCTAAAAGTATATCCCCCCCCCCTCTATTTACATGCAATGGTTTGGTCCAAAGCTAACGGCTTGCGAGTACGGTGACAATCCCCCCCCCTCTATTTACATGAAATGGTTTGGTCCAAAGCTAACGGCTAGCGGAGTTTGGTAAAGAAATCGCCATAGCGTGCACAAATGCGCAGGAAAGCGAAAGAATCGCAAATTAGTTTTAAAACATAGTTTAACGGCAACATAGCGGCAACATAGTTTGCCAACGTGAAATAAATGAATACGCTCTCAAATGTGCCAAAAAAAAAAAAAACGCTACCCGTACGCTCTACCCCGCCCGTACGCCCGTAAACAAAAAAAACAACTCTCTTCGCTTCCGCCCTTCGCTCTGACTGAATTGGGAGAAATAATGCGCATAAGAAATCGAGAAATTATTATTTTCTCCGGAAGAAATCGAATTACGTACCGTAATGGCGCACGCGCTGGGCTCGGCTCGCTGCTCGCTCTCACATCGGCCACGCCTACGCAATAACGCGTTCTGTGATTGGATGCCGGAAGTGCAGTCCTCACTGTCCGGAAGTTCGCAAATCGCAGTTACGATGAATCGCAAATTAGTTTTAATTAGTTTTATAATTAGTTTTAAAACATAGTTTAACGGCAACATAGTTTGCCGACGGGAAATAAATGAATACGCTCTCAAATGTGCCATCCGAGGCAGAGTGTGTTCGCCACGTTCGGCACACGTGATAGCTCGCTGCTCTCTGATTGGTTGAATCGTTTTTTGGACATAGCTCGGTAACTACTTCTGCGATTAATTTAAAACCTTGAAAAGGCACATCCTCGGGTCCCCAGCAATATACCTGGCAAGTTTCAAGTATATCGGACCGGTAGTTGTCGAGAAACAGCGGTCACAGACATACAAACAAACAAACAAACAAACAAACAAACATACACACAGAGATTACTGGAATTATAGATAGATAGGTATGGGTTTATAAAGCAAGAAAGCAGCCTTGTTAGTATCAGATTGAACTATAAGTCCTATACACAGGATCTATGAGGTCTATACCGTTCAGGAATATGCTTTTGCAGATCTTCATCACTGTCCTGAGTGTCATTTTCGCAAAGGTGTCTACGCAAATGTAAACATTAATTTTTGGATTCCTCATGCTCTGAATATTCCAAAAATGTATAGTTTTGCTAATCTACCAAAATTTTGAACGAACAAACATAGTGAACCTGACTATCCCGCCTCTGAAACAAACTCCCTCACTCTCTTCAATCCCACTCCTCCCTCCGGGTCTTTAAAGCAGCTGTTCACCACCATCTCTTGTTTTCCCCCATCCAAAACCTTGATCTCTTCTACCCCCGTTAATTCACCCCAGATCCACTTTTTTGAAATACCAACTTCTTTCCTGGAAGTCCGAGCAGTGTCCATGTGCTTTATACCTCTCCCACCCCCACCCCCCTTCCCATGCCTCCACCCCCCAAACCCTCTCTCTCCCACAGATCTCCCGATGTTCCTGTTTTCTACTGTTGTACTTGTGTGCTTCCCTCTCTCTCCCCATCTTGTCTCCCGCTCCCTTTATTTTATGTTTTATGCGTCCGTTTTTTTTTTTGTGATTAATGTTAGCTCTTACACGAGCCTCGATGTTGTATACAAAAAAAAATAATCCTGCTAATCTCCAAAGCTGTTGTCTCCAACCAATGTCCTTCCTAAAGGTAATGGTGGTTCCTTGGAAAGACAGTCTGAAGTCTCAATATAGTCCTTCACCTTAGACTCTGCTCAAGACAAAACAGAATGTCTCAACTCGGTTTCTGCCTTCATACGTCATTGATCCAATCCATCATGTTCAGTCACCCATACCCTCCTTATTGCCTTGTACCCACTGCCTCCATGACTGTCTTTCACAGCTAAGATGTAGAAATTCTGTCATGCCTCAACAAATATGTGCCCATGTCCTCGGATGCTTTTGCTTTTTCTCTTCCACTCTTATTCTTGTCTCTCGCCCTCTCTTTGCTCTCTCAAACCGCTTCCGCTTTAGCCACATCACATCTGGCTGGAAGTCAACAATAATGACTCGTATTCTTCGGAAAGGTGCAAAAACAGATCACCACAACTACAGGAGAGACACTCCAATTAATACGGCTGATGTCTTATTTTCTCTTTTCAAACAACCTGATTTCTGGCAATCAGTTTGGATTTCCACACGGTCACTCAACTATAGACACACTACTGCTTCGAAGCAATCATGAGATACCGTAGATATTAAAAAAGGTCAATACCTTATTCCTGGATTTCGACAGTCAGGCATCCTGCCCTGCCAACCAACCCCATTGCCTGCAACATGCAAGGCTGCCTTCATAATGGAGCAGCAGGGGCCTGGAAATGGTCATATTTTTCAAGGTATCCAAGCCAGCAATACTACATTTTCTAACGTGGTCCCTACTAATGTCCAATCCTTACTTTATGCGAAAATGCATGATGACTCTCCTCTAATTTCTCTGTCTCTCTAACTCTGACCATCCCCACCTCATCCAGGATGCACAGGTTGTTCCAGTAAACATCTCCTGGTTAAACTCAAAAGTGTATGCATACCTTGCTCCATTATTTTTGTCTGCCATTTGTAGGACTGTTATACTGAGCCTGTTCATTCCCATCTACTCCAGTCACCCAATCCATCTCAACCCTCTTGCTGGTTTCCTTCCCTTCTTTTCACTCACTTCCTTGCTTGAAGCGTCCAATTGCTGGCTTACGGTCAAGACATTGTCTTTTTCACTCTCCTAGCTCTTCCATGAGCTGCAGGTTTCGTATTCTGAAAAAAATGTTTGATTTCCCCTCGATGGTGTTTGATCATTCTACTCCTTCACACCTGTAGTGCTCATGTGGATTGGTGCATCTCCAAAGTCTTTAGTTCTCACAGGTGAGACATTTGCTGATATATATTTGTGCGAATAACCTCTCCAAAAGATCGAGGATACCTGACGCACAGTACCATGGTGTGTACAAATAGCATCAAACCAAAAAGGAGCCAAACTCTTCTTTAGGAATTAACTGAGGATTATTCTCTCATTTACACACACCGAGGCTGCAGCTTTGAGAATGACAGGATGCAGAGCCATCATCGATCGGAGAAACCAGACTCCTTAATTTCCTGGTGGCAGCTCAGCAGGAAAGATGTGATAAGGTAAGGTGGCTGCGTTTAAATGGCACACTTGCAAGCTTCTGTCCCATCACATAGCAACCGCCTCACACACAGCTGCCCCATTGACATCATTGCACAAATCTCAAAGCAAAATTTATTGAGAAGCCTTTTGCAAGAATGGCTGAATTTGTTGTGGCAATAAAGCAATGATCTGGTTGTGACTCATCGCCATTCTAATTAGATTTTACTCTTCGGAAAGAACCATTAAAGTGGCTCTCATCTGGGATAAATTATACTGGAGTGCAGTTTAAAGGGCATGCCTGTTCTTCAATGATACAATTGAAAAACATGCAGTCCCTGAGACCCACAAACCACAGATGTGGAACAAGGAGACAGACACATCAAAGGCCATTTTCCCCACAAACTTTTGCCATGACATGACAGCCCAGTCATATATTTATTCAACGTAATATATCCCAAAATACATCTGCGTAGTTATAATATGGCTGGCAATATATACTTACATGTATATATTTCCTGAATCACTGTTTTTACCGAAAAACAGGAACGGGAAGGGGAGGTGGTGGTAAATGGCGGGGGGACGTGGGGTCGAGGGGTGCGCAAATAATAAATACATTTTAATCAGCTACTTAACCTTTCCACCCGCACGTGTTACGCAATATTAGCAATCATTTGATTTTGATTTCACTTTTTTCAGGACGCTGCAGTACAATATCCTCCATGAATAAACATGCAAAACTAAAATATTCCATGGTACATATCAAAATTGTCATTTTCACTCGGACTCTCACCACGTATACCCTGCCAAGGGATCGAGTTCCATATTGATATTGTCACAAAATCAAGGAATTAAGAACTTGGTAGACACAGCATATGGTTGCCGAGCCAAATGGCCTCTTCCCGTGTCCGTTTTCAAATCCATAAATGGAACACACACAAACACACCCTTTTGTTTTTCACAATGAAGAAGACTAACCTCTCACTGGTCCGCAGAAGCGACGTATGTTGATGAGACCAGTCAGTAAAATTCAACAGCTCTATCAACTAAACCATTGAGGCGCCTCTTTGTGGTGATTGTACCAAATTTGTACCAAAGCAAGTGATTGTACCAAAGCAAGTAGGGGGCCAAATCTTCCCCATTCTTCCCTGCTGACCAGATTCGTCAAGGCAGCGAGGTCATGGTCAGAGTGCCAATCGGTTCCAATGGGCCAGCTCTTTCTCTCATTCTTTTTTTTCTTTCTCTTCTCTCTTTTTTTTTTTTTCTCTTTTCTTTTCTTTTCTCTCTCTCTCTCTCTCTCTCTCTCTCTCTCTCTCTCTCTCTCTCTCTCTCTCTCTCTCTCTCTCGAAGGCGGGGATACACCGTCCTGGGTGTGGGGGGTCTCCAGATCGCTCCTGCGAGATCCATTGGCTGTCGCCGTGCTGCGGGCTTGTTCGAGAGAACTGGCCAGGGCTATACAACATCAACAACAACTAAACCACTATGTCACTGCATAGGGCACAATTTCTCTATAGAATCAGTGACGACTACAAGAAGGCCCGAGGCCAGGACCACTGCGTGGTCCTGGAGCTATGTGCAGCAACACTTCAAGGCAGTCGGCTTCACTTAGCCATCTTGCCCCAATCCCTCTCAAAATCATTTGTATCAATCACAACTGTGACTTTAAATTTCTTCCACTTTTTGGGTGTTTTAATGAAGTAAAAAAAGAAAAAGAAAAAGTGATCGCTAGGCCTCGGTCCAGTGGTCTATATTACATTAAGTTCACTATTAAGGAACATCCCAGTTAATACAATGGAAGTCGGCTACATCAACTTATGGGTAGCACAGACTTATTGCACTTGGCCCAACATGATTGACAAGTTCCACAGACAGGTGGATTTGAAAGTACCGGTCGGTAACCTCCCCGTCCCCCCAAAAAGGGGAGGCATAAAATATTGGCAATGGGTCCATCTTTTTCTCTACTGTTTTTACATTTGAAGAAAAGCTATGAAATACCAATGGTGGCATTTATCTATGATATGCGAACAAAAATTATGAATTCTGAAACTATGGCAACAGTCATAGTATGTGGGTGCATGGAGAAGATGCATGAAGCACGTGATGATGGCTTGATGGTGGACCGAACAGGAGTGGGAGTAACCGACTTACAAAGAAGCAATGGTTGATCGATTGACGATGTCGTAAGCAGTGGAGGCAGTCACAACTAATTTTAAATGAAGCAGTTTTTATCGACTTGATATTGTGAGTCGTAAGAGGGGTCAATATATGGTTGAACCCCCCCAAAATTGATACAAAAGGTTTTCCAATGGATTCTGGTACCATTGGGCATGCTAAATAACATACTAAAAATCTAGTAACATCTGACTTCCGGAAAGGGGTCATTTTCAAGATGGCGTCCAAGATGGCCACCGGGAGCTTAAAATGGCCATATCTCAATTATTATTCAACCTAGAAAGGTGGTTTTGGTGTCTAACCCTAGGTTTTAGGGCCCAAGGAATCCAATTGAATCCAATTGAATCAATAAAATTACCATCAGTTAATTATTTATTGACAAGTCCAAGATGGCATCCCAAGGTGACATCCTGATCCACTAAAATGGCTCTGTCAAATAGTAGTCAACCTAGAGAGATTTTTTCAGTGTGTATACCTAGGTTTAAGGCACCCAGGAAATCATCAAAATTACTTAAATAAGCACAAAGTAATCAGGTAATCCAGTAAGCCAGCTTTACCAGCCCATTAGGCATTTGTTGTCTTATACAGTCAGTCGCTATTCATCGTCATCCTCCGACTCACCAGCTAATGAACAAAGTGTGTGTTTCAGATTGGAGATAAGAGTGTAATGTGTCTACACCACTGCCACCTGTGACTCCAGTCCACAGTATTCAGTGATCATTACAGACAAAGGTTTGTACAAAGCTTGAGAGGTTATGGCAAGGGACAGACTATTTTATATTGGGGAGGGGGGGGGGGGGGGGGGACTGAAAAATCTGACAAACAATTTATTTTCATCTCAAAAGGAATAAGTATATTATTTGGTTCATGTATGCATAAACAAAATCCATATTATCAGCCTTCAAAATGACATTCAGTTGAAACTTAAGGCAATCTGTCACAAATTTCTGGAGTCTCGTGGATACCGAAAAGTATAGAGGGGTCAATATATGGTTGAACCCCCAAAAAATTGATACAAAAGGTTTTTCAATGGATTCTGGTACCATTGGGCATGCTAAAGAAGAATGTGACAATCCACATAACAAGTTTCTTCCAGAGGAGTCGGAGGATGATGATGAATAGCGACTAACTGTATAAGACAACAAATGCCTAATGGGCTGGTAAACCTGGCTTACTGGATTACCTGATTACTTTGTGCTTATTTAAGTAATTTTGATGATTTCCTGGGTGCCTTAAACCTAGGTATACACACTGAAAATATATCTCTAGGTTGACTACTATTCGACAGAGCCATTTTAGTGGATCAGGATGTCACCTTGGGATGCCATCTTGGACTTGTCAATAAATAATTAACTGATGGTAATTTTATTGATTCAATTGGATTCTTTGGGCCCTAAAACCTGGGGTTAGACACCAAAACCACCTTTCTAGGTTGAATAATAATTGAGATATGGCCATTTTAAGCTCCCGGTGGCCATCTTGGACGCCATCTTGAAAATGACCCCTTTCCGGAAGTCAGATGTTACTCGATTTTTAGTAGGTTATTTAGCATGTCTAATGGTACCAGAATCCATTGAAAAACCTTTTGTATCAATTTTTTGGGGGTTAGGTGAGTTTTTTTTCGTATATTGACCCTACTATAAAGGTATTTGCAAGAAATTACATCAAAGGTGATTGTGAACCACAGGATGAAACAATACCTGTTCAGCACAACGGTACTGGAACCAGTGCTTTGTTGAGCGTCTGTAAGCAAAACTTACCAGGTTAGATTTACGTCAACAGCCGCAGCCAGAGGAACCGTCCAGCTGTCAGGCCTACAGTAACATATTCCCCCCTTGTTGCGGAAATCACGAGCACTATCAACATCTCGGAAAGACCACACTTGCAGGAATGACGCCAATTGACCGGTGCTCCCACCTCACACCTAGCTCAGCTTCACGCTGTTGAAACCAAAGCTTTCAGAATCATTGGAATCTCCCACGATGAAGCTAAC
Organism: Myxine glutinosa; assembly: GCF_964187855.1. Taxonomy (NCBI): domain Eukaryota; kingdom Metazoa; phylum Chordata; class Myxini; order Myxiniformes; family Myxinidae; genus Myxine; species Myxine glutinosa. The sequence goes on along the minus strand of NC_136268.1, from coordinate 106,455,806 downwards.
TCCAAGGGCCTTTCACTCTCTCACCGCAGGCAGGTTGGTGGTCTTTCTGTCTTCTACCGACTCCTCTCCGGCCTTGCACCCCCAGCTCTCTCTGGGCTCTGTCCCCCAAATATTCCGACAGGACACACAAGATCTGCCTGCAACCCTCTTATGGTTAAAACTGCCAAAATCAAGACTCTCTGCTCACCTTCACTCCTCTTTTTTCCCGCCTCTGGAACAAACTCCCTCACTCTCTTCAATCCCACTCCACCCTCCAGGTCTTTAAAACAGCTGTTCACCACCATCTCTTATCTTCCCCCATCCAAAACCTTGATCTTTTCTTCCCCTGTTAATTTCACCCCAGATCCACTTTTTTGAAATACCAACTTCTTTCCTGGAAGTCCTTGCAGTGTCCTTGTGTTTTATACTTCTCCCACCCCCCTCCCCTCCCCCCATTCCCACACCTCATCCCCCCAAGCCCTCTCCGTCCCACAGAACTCCCGATGTCCCTGCTCTCAAATGTTGTGTTTGTGTGCTTCCCCTTCTCTCCCAATCTTGTCTACCACTCCGCTTATTATATAGCTCCCCTTATTATATGTTTTGTGTTTCTGTTTGATTTTTTGTGTGATAAATGTTAGCTCTTTCATGAGCCTCGATCCTGTATACAAAAAAAAGAAAAAGGCAGTGTAGCCTGCGATCTGACAAATGCAGGCAATGAGGCCCAAAAAGCAACCTCGTATCGAAGGAAGGATTTCTCGATGTGAAACAGCAAAGCGATCACAACTGAGTGACATCAACAACATCCAGGGTGACCAAGTCTGAGGAAAAAAATATATATATACGGGACACTCGGTCACGGATTAAACGGGCTGCCGTAGTCCCCATTGTGAATGTAAATGTTATTGTGGGAAGGACCGTATGCTTTGTACATTTTATTTTGTATATTAATATCCTTTAAAATGTAGGAATGTATGTTTTTATAATTGCTAAGATTTGTATGAATAAATGGTGTAAACTGTAAAAGAAAGGTGAAATGCAAATTACAAAAGCACAAAATAAGCCGCCGCTCCCTCCTTCCCCATCCCTCCTCAGCGTGAAGTTTGTGGCCATGACCTGGCACTGGATACCCCCAGCACGTATGCAAACTTTGGTGGAAATGGCCTACAGAAAACTATTTTTGGAACACCGGCTACATTTTCCATCCAATCATCATGTAACTTTGTTTTAAAAAAATATATTCATGGGTTTGCGCTCAGATGTTCAAAGTTTTGTGTCAATAGCTAAAGCGGTTGTGAAGAAAACAAACACATTTAAAAGCGAATAAAGGTGAAAAGTGAAGGCCTCGCCCGACGCTCCACAACATGGTCAAGAATGGTTGTGGATACCAATTACTAATTGGATTGTTCACAATGCTGAATTCAATGTGACAAATAGCATCCCGGGAAAGTATGAAACTTGCCGTGGGACATTTGGGTTAAAAAAAACGCGACAATCCCATAAAAACAGTGTCTCTCCCTACTGTGCTCCCTCCTCTTTCTTACGGTCTCAGCTTCTCTCTCAACCACCCTCTTTATGTGCATGCACACACACACACCTCTCTGGGTCGATGAACCTCTCTTTTATTGATCCACTTCATCTGTCTCTCATCCATCTCCCTTTCATCTGAAGCTCATGTCTGATGCACTTTACAGTTCTGCGTTCCAGTGGGTGGCACACTCTTGTCTCCAAAGACCAACCTTGTCAGAACATGCTCTTGCCATGGGGGTTGTTGGAGAGTGGAGAGAGAGGATGGCTGAGGACAGGGTTCCCGGAGGAGTATTGTGGTCAAGGCAAGGCAGAAGTTTGGTGCCTTATAAAGGAAAGGGGAGGAGAAGAAAAATATAATCAGCCCAATTCCCATTTCACTCATTCTTACCTCACAAGCAAAACAAATATAAAACGTTTCTTTGAAAAAATTATAATAAACGTGCATGTTCTAAATTCATCAACGGTTCCAATCAATCAAAACAAAACTTCACAAAAAAGAGAAATTCTCATGTTAGTAACAAAATATGAAATAGTTATTTTAATATATTCGACATTGGGTTAAGGCCGTTGGGTTCCATTAATCAAATAATTAAAGAAACAGCACAGCTTTCCAGAAATTGGAAAAGTACTACTCCATGATTTGGAGAAAACAGCATGGGTAGAGTATACCTGGACACGAGTAAAGTTTCTTATCCTGGACTTTCTCAGGCCATGATTAGATAAATTCTTACCCATTCAATGTACCTTTGTCTGCATTACAAGGACATTTGCACAGAATGGACAAACAACATAGTTTGTGGAACTTGAACCTGGCAACCCATCATGATGAACTATTTTTTGAGATGGAAATAACAAACAGGCAAATCCAAAATGTATTATTTGTGTGAGGAGTGACCGTTTGCATTAAGAATAGAATCGATCATGTTTGTTCAAAATACATGAAAATGTTACATCCAATGGTTGGATTCCAACGCAAGGTCTCCCACTGCTACCCCAATGTAGAACATTTGTGTTCAAATGTCAAGCTGCTTGATAAGTGTTACTTTAACACAGAAAGACATTTTCACCCTGTGGGGCTTGTCTTACAAAATGTCAAGAATCATGTGAGTAATATAGCAAAGAGCGTTTTGGCGAGTAAATGTTAAATGTTAACCACAACAGAATCAATTTTGGTCCAAAGTCTCTTACCCTTTCCTGTCTGACAGCTCTGTGCTACTCTGGGAACCACAAGCTCCTGTGCCTTCGACAACATCTTGGAACTTGGTCCCATCTGTGAGTCTCATATGGTGTTTTACACAAGTCCACACTAGGCCACACTCATGCAGTATTCACAATTGCAGTCATTCCGTTAACAATCAGGTAGGTCAGGTATGGGAGCATGCCCGAACAGCACGTCGCCACGTCCACTTTCCGCCGGTACTCCACAGACCTCTGTCTGGTCATCCCTCAGTCAGATGCTCAGCCCATCCCCATCTCCTTGAGATACCAGTCAACCTGCTGCAACCATGAGGCAACGTAGACGGCCCGTTAGGCTCCTCCACTCACGAACCTGCTTCGCAGAAACAATCTGGTGAACAGGATCAGCGTGAGGAGAAAAGAGTTATATGTCCATTTCTATTTATTTATATATACTCGTATATACAAGATCGAGGCTCGTGTAAGAGCTAAAAACTTTTCATTTAAAAATTTAAATTATAATTTTAAATAAATTAAATTAAAAAATGTATTGAAATATTAAAAAATGTAAATAAATTAAATTTAAATATTTAAAAACATATTTTGAGCCCACACCTGACGCTCACAGACTATACAGGTAACAAATCTTGAGTCTCTCTCAGCAAACGCTTGTTGCACACAAAGTCCAACCAGAGATAGCCAGGGATTTGCCGAAGAGACCCAATACCGAAGGAGTTAAGTCTTTGTCTCAAATCCCTGGTCAGAGTCCAAGTCTCATATCCGTAGAGCAAGACTGAAAGCACCAAGGGATTAAAGACTCAGACTTTCGTCTTCGTGGATAGATACCGACAGCTCTACACCCCACGGTCTAATGAATCCAGGACTCCACAGGCCCGACTCAGACGTCTATCAACCTCTAGCTCAAAATATGCGGAGACATGAATATCACCGCCAAGGTAAGTGACCTCAATATCCTCACCGAGAGGTACAGACAAGATAGATCCTTGGATGCGTTAACAATGGAACCTCTTAATGTTTCACTACTTTAATCCTGTTCACTTAATGCACATAACAATGCCAGCAATTCCACGTGATGTTCTTTTCATAATTATTTTGTTAAACATCCCATTTTATACAAGCAAAGTTTGTGCTATATAATATTCAACCATGATCCAGATGTAAGCTTCTTTGGTTTGTTTTGGACTGTACTAGGCCAGCGTGAGGGAATCTGGATGCACATCGATGCAGCATATGCTGGGAGTGCTTTCATTTGTCCCGAGTTCCGGCCTTTGCTCAACGGCGTGGAGGTGAGGATTGGACAAGTAGACAAACTACTACTGGAGCACCATTCATGGAATGTAAACACGATTTATAGAATGCCATAATGTAATGACATTCTTGGCTTCTCTACCTTGTGCAGCCTTATTGCTATAAATACTGCAAGTGAAGACTTTATCAGCCTGACCACCCCACCTGCAACAAATCAATTTATAAACTGTACGTTGAGTTCTCAGCGAAGTTGTAAAAGGGAATGGCCCTGAATGGGAATGGGAATGGCAACGTGTGGCCCTGAATGGGTTTCTCTCATCTCCTCTTCCTGTTCAGGCTGGAGTTCCCCAAGGTAGTGTTCTGGGCCCTGTGCTTTTTCTGGTCTTCATCAATGATCTCTCTGACTCTCTTGAAAATCCTCTCTATCTCTTTGCTGACGACTCTACTCTCTGTCGCTCCATTCCTCATCCCTCAGATCGGCAGTCTGCAGCCTCCTCACTCTCTGCAGACCTGGACAAAATCACAGACTGGTCAAACAAGTGGAACATGTCTTTCAATCCTGACAAATCTCACACTCTTACAATGTCTCTCCGAAAGGACCGACTGGACAACCCTCCCATCTACTTTCTCAACAATCCTCTCCAAGAAGTTCTGTCGCTCAAGCTTTTGGGTCTCACTATCTGCCATGATCTTTCTTGGGAAAACCACATTTCCAAGCTGGCCTCCAAAGCCAGTCGCCGACTGGGCATCCTCCGTCGTGCGAAGTCCTTCCTTGGCACACCTGAGCTCCTCACCACATACAAGGCTTTCATCCGCAGCTCAATGGAATACTGTTCCCCCCCTCTGGGCTGGTGCTCCTGCCTCACACCTTGCTCGGCTTCACGCTGTTGAGGCCAAAGCTTTCAGAATCATTGGAATCTCCTGCGATGTAGTCAACACCGAGGGCCTTTCACTCACTCACCGCAGGCAGGTTGGTGGTCTTTCTGTCTTCTACCGACTCCTCTCCAGCCTTGCTCCCCCAGCTCTCTCTGTGCTCTGTCCCCCCAATATTCCTTCAGGTTGCACAAGATCTGCCTGCAACCCTCTCATGGTTAAACTGCCAAAATCAAGACTTTCTGCTCACCTTCACTCTTTCATTCCCCTTTTCTCCCGCCTCTGGAACAAACTCCCCCACTCCCTTCAATCCCACTCCTCCCTCCAGGTCTTTAAAACAGCTGTTCACCACCATCTCTTATCTTCCCCCATCGAAAACCTTGATCTTTTCTACCCCCGGTAATTCACCCCAGAGTCCTTGCAGTGTTCATATGTTTTATTCCTCTCCCACCTCCCCCCAAGTCCTCCCGATGTCCCTGCTCTCAAATGTTGTTTGTGTCCTTCCCACTCTTCCCCCTCTCTTTTGTGTCCTTCCCCCTCTCTCCCCATCTTGTCTGCCGCTCCCCTTGTTTTTTGTGTTTTGTGTGTCGGTTTGTCTTTTTGTGTGATTAATGTTAGCTCTTTCACGAGCCTCGATCTTGTATACAAAAAAAAAAAGAAAAAAAAAAAAGGGAAAACCTACTAGTCAGGTTCACTATGTCAATAAATTATATTTCGTTCAAAATAATGGGAGATTAGCAAACCTATACATTTTTGGAAAGGTTATAGCATAAGGAAACTAAAAATCAATGTTTGCATTTGGAGAGATACCTGTATGGCGGCCATTTTGGATTTTCAAAATGGCCACTGTAAAATACATATTTTGTTCTATTTCTGCCTCTAATTACCCTAAAAACTTTTAAAAATATACTAAACCTATATTTTCAGGGACAAGGAATCCAATGAAAGTATCAAATTAGTGCTATGGGGAATGGTAAGACACGAATCAAAGGTTTTGAATTGCAAAATACTGTCTTTATATTCGCGATAAGTTGCATAATCAAATACATGTTATCATTTTGTACAGGCAGTTAATAACATAAAAATATGTCACAATAATTCATATCACCAAACATACACAGGCAGTCAGCAAAATCATATATACACACGCAGTCAGTATAACTTCACATCTACACAGGCAGTCAATGACAAAATATACACAGGCAGTCAATGGCATCAAACATACACGATTACAGAATATGCCATTTAGAGTTCGTCATCACTGTCCTGTGTGTCGTATCCGACAATATAGTCCGCATCGTTTTCACAGTCCGTTCCACACAAGCAAAGGTCGGTCAAATTGATTGGCAAATCGAATTGGTCGAATGGTCGATCGAATCGAATTCGATGAATCGAATCGACCGAATGGTCGATCGAAGCGATTGGTCGAATCGAATTGGTCGGAATTGCAAATGTAAACATTGATTTTCAGATTTTCCATGTAATAACGTTTCCAAAAATGTATAGGTTTGCTAATCTACCATGATTTTGAACGAAAAAACATAGTGAACCTGACTATACCTTAAACTTCCCTAACTTCATTTACTGCAGTACATCACATTCTTGTACAGTAAACCCTCGTTTTATGCGGGTTTGGATTGCGCGGTTTTGAATTGACATGTTATTTTGTGTATAGGTCCTGCTTTTATTAGCCTTGTTTTTTTATAAGTTATTAGTCTTTTATTAGTCTTCTTGGTCTTATTAGTCTCCCCGTTGGACTTCGTCCTTAGTCTTGGCTTATGGATTGGGTCTCATCCATCTGTGCGTCCGTTCATCCGCAGCCATATTTTAGACATGTATGGACAAATTTTGTTCAAATTTGGCACTGAAGGAGCTGGGGCTCCCACGTCGATCGGAAGAATGGACGCGACAAAAAGCTGGAATTCATCCGAGTTGCTTTAATCAAACCAAACACTCAGGCACTCTGAAAAGCCCGTTTATCGGGCAGCAATATATATACATATTATCCCGGAGCGTTTGCCCAGGAAAGGCGAGAGGGGGCGTGGCCCAGCGTCCTGGCTGCGGCCTGGCAAGTTGAGGGCGAGCCTGCCCGGGCGTCCTGGACGAGCCCGGCATGGTGATCGCTCCGCGTCCTTGATAGGTGCAAGGCGATTGTGAAAACCCAGCGGTAGCCGCTACACACGTCCCCCCAGAATCGACTTGCACCGGCAGGGTCAATTTGAGGGGGGTCCTGATGACCCGGCCGAAGCGACCCCTGGGGGGTCGTGGGAGGGGGTCCGGTGTGGTGGTGGGTGGTCGAGTGGGGGGCACTGTGGACGGGGGGCGGCCTCGCCACGGCGGAAGGGCCACCCGTGGTGGGTGGTCGACGTCCACGTGCGCCGGCTTGAGGCGGTCCACCGCAATCCGGTCCGACCTGCCGCCGATGTCGATGACGAACGACTTGTCGTCCCGTCGCAGCACCCGGAAGGGCCCGTCGTACGGTGGCCGGAGTGGCCCCCGATGTGCGTCGTGACGCACAAAAACATACTCCGCTGTGCGAAGTGCTGGGGGGACGTAGGACTGGGGGTCACCGTGGTGGGATGTTGGCACGGGGGCAAACCGTCGGGCGGCCTCCTGGAGGTCCGAGCACTGGTGAGCTGCGGACCAGGGACTGGTAGCGTCGGGCACGAATTCGCCCGGGACGCGTAGCGCCTGGCCATAGACAAGCTCGGCGGTGGATGCCTGGAGGTCCTCCTTGGGGGCCGTGCGGAGGCCCAAAAGGACCCACGGCAGCCGGTCGGCCCAACCGCCGTCTTGAAGGCCGGCCATGAGCACGGCCTTCATGGAGCGGTGGAATCGCTCGCACAACCCGTTTGCTTGGGGGTGGTAGGCCGTAGTACGGTGGAGCTTGACCCCCAGGTTGCGGGCGACCGCGTCCCACAGCTCGGAGGTGAACTGTGGTCCGCGGTCTGACGAGATGTCCGCCGGTGCGCCGAAGCGGGCAACCCAGGTGGCGATGAAAGCCTGCGCCACGTCGGCGGTGGTGGTGGAGACGAGGGGAACGGCCTCCGGCCACCTGGTGGTCCTGTCCACCATGGTGAGCAGGTGTGTGAACCCCCGTGACGGGGGGAGGGGGCCCACCAGATCCACGTTGACATGGTCGAAACGTCGTTCGGGCACGGTGAAAGGTGCCAGCGGGGCCTGGGTGTGTCGGTGGACCTTGGCCCGTTGGCAGGCCGTGCAGGTGCTGGTCCAATCGCGGACGTCCCGACGAAGGCCGTGCCAGATGAATCGCGCCGACACCAGCTTCTGGGAAGCTTTCCGGCCCGGGTGGGAAAGGCCGTGGAGGGAGGCGAAGATGCGGCGTTGCCAGGTGACGGGCACGATGGGGCGAGGCTGGCCTTGGGAGACGTCGCAGAGCAGGACAGTGTCCGCGAAGGGGATGTCGGCCAGGCGGAGGCCCGTGGCCGCCGCCCGGAGGGCTTGCACCGTGGTGTCGGTGGTTTGGTCCGCCGCCATAAGCGCAAAGTCCATGCCCAGGTGGACCGCGTTCGCGCTGGCCCGGGAAAGACAGTCGGCCACGGCGTTGTTTTTGCCGGCGACGTGCCAGATGTCCGTGGTAAACTCCGACACGGCGGAGAGGTGGCGCTGTTGGCGGGCCGACCACGGCTCCGTGACCTTGGCCATGGCGTAAACCAACGGCTTGTGGTCGACGAATGCCGTGAAAGGTCGGCCCTCCAGGAGGTGGCGGAAATGGCGGACGGCCAGGTGTAGACCGAGGAGCTCCCGGTCAAACGTGCTGTATTTGAGCTCGTTCGGCCGGAGCTGCCGGCTGAAAAAAGCGAGTGGCTGCCAAACCCCGTTCACCCATTGCTCATGTACGGCGCCCACCGCGTAGTCGGAGGCATCCGTGGTGAGGGCGATGGGAGCGTTGAGCACCGGGTGAGCGAGCAGTGTTGCGTCGGCGAGGGCCCGCTTTGAGCTTTGGAAGGCCGCATCCATTGCTGCGGACCAGGCGATGTCGTGCTTGGCCGGCTTGCCCCGGAGGGCTTCGTAGAGGGGCCGCATGAGTTGAGCAGCGCGGGGCACGAAGCGGTGATAAAAATTCACCATTCCCAGGAATTCCTGCAGGGCCTTTATGGTGCGGGGACGCGGGAACGTGGTGATGGCCTCGACCTTGGTTGGCAGCGGCACGGCCCCGTTCTTGGTGATGTGGTGGCCCAAAAAAATCAACGGCCGTCGTGCCGAAGTGGCATTTGGCCGGGTTGACGATGAGGCCGTGCTCGCTGAGGCGCCCGAACAGTGTTCGGAGATGGAGGAGGTGCTCGGCCCGGGACGTGCTGGCGACGAGGATGTCGTCCAGGTAAACGAAAAGGAACGGCAGGTCACGCAGCACGCCGTCCATCAAGCGCTGGAACGCCTGAGCCGCGTTCTTGGGACCAAATGGCATCCGCAAGAATTCGAATAAGCCGAACGGCGTGATGACTGCCGTTTTAGGGACGTCGGCCACCCTGACAGGTACCTGGTGATATCCCCGTATGAGATCAATTTTCGAAAAAATGACCCGTCCCGCCAGACGGGCGGAGAAGTCTTGGATATGCGGGATCGGGTACCTGTTGGGGGTGGTAGCGTCATTGAGACGGCGGTAGTCGCCACACGGGCGCCATCCACCCCCCGGCTTTGGCACGATGTGCAGTGGCGAGGCCCACGCGCTATCGGAGCGCCGCACGATGCCGAGGTGCTCCAACGCGTCGAATTCGGCCTTCGCCACGGCGAGCTTGGCTGGGTCGAGGCGGCGGGCCCTGGCGTAGACCGGCGGGCCCGTGGTTGGTATGTGGTGCTCGATCCCATGCCGTACTGCGACGGCCGAAAACGTCGGCCGCGTAAGGGCCGGGAACTCAGTGAGCAGGCAAGCAAACTCGTTCGCCGCCGGGACGGCGCATGCCAGCTCGGTCGGCGTGGAGCTGCTCAATGTGCATACCAGGGAGCTGAAGGTTTCGGCGTTGATTAAACGACGCCGTTGGACATCCACCAGCATCCGTGTGCGCAGAGGAAGTCGGCGCCTAGCAGAGCCATGGGCACGTTTGCGGTTACAAACGTCCAAGCAAAGCGTTGGCCGCCGAAGCAGAGGGTGATGTTGCGCGGGCCGAAGGTGCGGATGGTCGATCCGTTGGCCGCAACCAAGGAGGGGCCGCAAACCGCGGATTGCCTGTCCTGGTCAGAGGCGGGTATGACGCTCAGTTGGGCGCCGGTGTAGCACAGGAAGCGCCGTCCGGACGCTTTATCCGTGATGAACAGTAAGTTGCCCGTGTGGCCGGCGCTCATGGCTGGTAATGAACGCCGGCCCGGCCGTTTCCCGGCCTGCCGAAGGTGCATGGGGGTCGGCATGTCCGGGCCTTCTGTCCGAACCTGGCATGATAGTAACACCACGCTTGGTCAGGTGGAGGCCCCGGTCGTCGTGCTGGAGGTGGTCGGCTCGGTGTAGCGGCCGCCAATTGCGTCGGCAGTTCGGTCGTCGACCGTGCCGGGTGCTCGGGCGCCATGGGTGTTGCGTCGGACGGCGGTGGGTCCCATGTCGCCGCTGCGATGCGCTGTCCTGCGGCGGAGATCTTGTCGGCTTCTCTGGCAAGGGCCTGGGGATCTGTGATCGCCGTGCTTGCCAGGGCGAGGCGTACCGGGTTAGGCAGCTGACGGAGGAACAGCTCCCGGAACAGGAATGCCGGAGAGTGCTCGCCGAGCAGTGAAAGCATGTAGTCCATTTGCTCGGAAGGGCGCGTGTCGCCGAGCTCGGGCAGGTCGAGCAGGCGCCGTGCGCGTTCCGCCGATGGGAGGGCGAAAGCATCGAGGAGAAGCTTCTTAATCGCGCCGTATTTGTCAGCGGCTGGCGGGCTCTCAAGGAGGCTCAGGGCGCGGGCCGCGGTGGCCGAACCGAGCGCTGCTACCACATGGTGGAAGCGGGTGTCGTCGGCCGTGATGCCTCGCAGGGCGAACAGGGAATCCGCCTGTGCGAACCAAACCGCCGCGTGAGCCTCCCAGAAGGTAGGCAGTTTAAGGGCGACTGCCGTGTCCATGTCGGTAGGTCACCAATGAAGGAGCTGGGGCTCCCACGTCGATCGGAAGAATGGACGCGACAAAAAGCTGGAATTCATCCGAGTTGCTTTAATCAAACCAAACACTCAGGCACTCTGAAAAGCCCGTTTATCGGGCAGCAATATATATACATATTATCCCGGAGCGTTTGCCCAGGAAAGGCGAGAGGGGGCGTGGCCCAGTGTCCTGGCTGCGGCCTGGCAAGTTGAGGGTGAGCCTGCCCGGGCGTCCCGACCGAGGCCTGGCAAGTTGAGCGCGGGCCTGCCAGGGCGTCCTGGACGAGCCCGGCATGGTGATCGCTCCGCGTCCTTGATAGGTGCAAGGCGATTGTGAAAACCCAGCGGTAGCCGCTACAGCACAAAGACTAAATCCATGATGGTATGTATATACAGTATATGCACATCATTTTGTTTCGTGATTCGATCAGAGATGGCCAACTGGTGGCCAAAATAGTTATATAAACCCAATCTTGAACACATGCTCAACCATTTCTTGTACATGCATTTACCGATCTTGTTAGATAACGACTTGGCATCAGATAAGGAATTATGCCTCGCACACACGTTATTTTGTTTTCGAGATCAGATCCAAGATGACCGACTAGCAATGGTCCAAGATGGCCCAATCATACGCAATCTTCCACGTAACATGACCACTCATGTCAGTTGCTCATATACATAAATCTTGTAAATATGGGCTAGTCCTTTAACTCCGTACAGCAGAATTATTAAATTTTTCTATCTTTTTTTCCTTGTTATACAGTGGATTTGGTTCACATGGTGTTCCAGGAGCATAATCCCGTGTAAAACAAGAGTTTACTGTCATTCATATGTGCGTACGTCTGCATTTTAAAAATTCATTTTCTCGGCAACCGTTGGTCCGATTGACACGAAATTTTACCATTGAAGTGCCTCCATAATTTTTTAATTCATAATTATGACGTCATAGGTCATGTGGTATGGACGCCATATTGGAAAAACGTTACACCTCTATGTCTCCCAAACCGCTCAATGGAAAAAGTTGAAACCAGGCTCATTTTCAAGTACTTACCATGTGGAATAAGATATGATGATGACTCCATCGGTGCCTTCATGATGACGTCATAATTTGACGAGTGCAACGCTTGATCTGATCAGTATGAAAAAACAAGACCAAAATTCTAACAGTGGCGTAGCCGGGCTTGTAAAATATTATAAACTACAAACACACATGATAAGCTTTTTAAACAGTTGCTAATGCTGTTTATAAGATTAACGTTGCAGCCGAGCAGAAAAACAAAGAAATTTGGAGGAATCCAGACATCCATGAGGTAAGTTTTACTTACAGAACTGAGGGAAGATTTACTGTAATCTAGATTATACCCCAAAAGGGTTGGGTGCATACTGTTTTGTTGGAAGAGACGTAATGCCAATGCTTTCAATATTTGATGGTCATTTTAATAATCGGTTTGTTTGTGTTTCACACTGAATGAAAAACGTAAAGGTAGAGCATGGCAATTGTGATATATGACAGGTTCAACAATATATTCGGCATGAATGGCATATACATCAAAATGGCGGTGTGTGGAGAGTCAGCCGCCGTACCACCGTAATGACATCAGACATAATCACATCACCCTGTCATGTGACCAGATCCTCAGCTCTGATTGGTACACGTTTGAGGAGACATACATACATACATACAGACTGACAAACACTGTTCTAGACGGCTTTGCCCTTATGGGTTACGCCCGTAATACATTTTCCTCTGCAACTGTTAGTCCGATGGACACGAAATCTGTAGCATATGAGCGCCTCCTCCTGTGGAATATTTTAATGATAATTATGACGTCATAGGTCATATGGTACAGGTGCCATCTTGGAAAAATCAAAAAATGTCGCACCTCTATCTCTGAAACCGCTCCATGGCAGAAATTGATACATGGCTCATTGTAAAGAACTCCCCATGGGGAATAAGATATGTTAATTAAGATGTCATCGGTACCTTATTTATGACGTCATAATTCGACAAGTACAACGCTGGATTCGATCAGTATGAATTGTTTTTTCTCTGCAATTCTTGGTCCGATTGACAAAATTTTCACCATAGCAGCACCTCCTCCTGTAGAATATTTAATGATAGTTATGATGTCAAAGGCCACGTGGTACAGGTGCCATTTTGGAAAAACTTCGTACCTCTATATCTCTGAAACTGCTTATTGGAAAAAAAATCAAACATGGCTTTGTCAAGTACACCCCATGGGGAATAAGATGTGTTAGCGATGATGTCATCGGTGCCTTCATTATGACGTCATAATTTGACAAGTATAACACTTCATCCAAAACAGTATGAATTTTGTTTCTCTGCAATTGTTGGTCTGATGTACACGAAATTGTCACCATAGAAGCACCTCGTCCTGCAGAATATTTTAATGATAATTATGATGTAATAGGTCAGGTGGTACAGGCGCCATCTTGGAAAAACTGAAAAAAACGTTACACTTCTATATCTCCAAAACCGCTCCATGGAAAAAATTGAAACGTGGCTCATTGTAAAGAACTCCACATGGAGAATAGGTGTTGTTAACGATGACGTCATTGGTGTCGTAATTATGACGTATAATTTGACATGGCCAATGCTTAGTCTGATCAGCTTGAAATTTATTGAGCATGATCAATGCAACAATTATATTAGAGAATATAAATTTATGATGTAATCGCGAACGTCGTCTGGCAGCCATATTGGATCAAAGAAAATTTAAAAACCGTTCAAAAACAGAAGAGTTGGCTCGCACCAAGTTGACTGCGCAGGGTAAGTATTCGAAGAATACCATCTAGTTTATAATGAAGTCATACAAATCAACACTTGCAATAATACCGGGCTGGCAGAATAGCTGAGAGGTAGCGCGCACACTTTAGAAAACACCATTGTACAGTCAGCGGCCACTGCACCCTCCACCATCCCTGTAACCAGAGCACGTTTAGGGGACTGACATGTTTACCAAACATCCCTGTGCCCACTGTGGGTAGCAGATGGGAAGGTTTGATGTATGCACAAGAAAGCTTCAGTCATCTCAAAAGCACTTCAGCTATATGGTTGCGTGCGTAAGACTACAGCCGAGTGTTTTGTTTCCCCGCACCTGATACCTCGCCATCGCTCCGTCGATCGAAAAGCATCGAGGCTGAGTAAACCATCTATCATGGTTTCATTTTGTTCCCCAATAAGGCACCTGCATTCCATGGTCAAGTGGTTTGGGACCCAGGTGTATCAGATGCTCAGACAGCTGTCTTTCACTGTTTCATGAAACTCAGAACAGACTTGTATTGTCGTTGCAGTTTGCTGACTCTTTTGACTTCAATGCTCACAAGTGGATGGGTGCAACCTTTGATTGCTCACCAATGTGGTAAAATATTTTTAGCATTTGCACTTTATGGGCAGTTACTCCATCTTCTTGACGCCATTTTAAAATTCATTGTTTCGAATATTCTCAAAATGCTGCAATTCACCTCTCTGTGCTTTACACTTCTCTCCGCAGGGTTAAAAGCCGAAAAGACATCGTCAATTCCCTTAAGGTGGAGCCACCCTATCTAAAACATATTCACAGTGAATCTGGTAAGGGAAACAAGGTTTTAATCCATTCAAAATGAGCTGGCTATCGCTCATTTCAGAACTCTTTAATTTCAGAAAGGAATGGGAAACTTGTTTTGTGGCTATAAGTTATGCTCATCATGCCCACAGTAAGACTATATGTGATGACAAGCTCAAAAATCAAGCCATTTTGAGAACATTACATTGAATATGGGTCGTATTGTAATCTCAAGCGTTTCCCAAAAATTTGAGGGGAGGATAGCATATGATGCTGTGTCTTTGATTTTATTTACCTCAGATGGACAAACTTGGTATTGTTGGATTCAGCAGACCCAGGTCAATAAATGAATATGTCAGGGATTTCATACTCAGTAATTTCCTGACAAAGGCAGCAGTGGTCCATGCAGAAGAAACCAGTGTGCTATTTCTGGGGCAGCCCAGGAGTTGGGCTGCCCTGGGTTGCCTAGACTTGCCTGGCAACTGTTGGCCATCTGGCTTTTAGTACACTGGTACACCCGCAGACTCCGGGAGGGGCAGGAAGGGACATTCCTCTTTGGGGTATATATATTACAGTCGATATATGGGCGGGTCTCAAGAACATTGGGTGTGTGTTCATTTACCAAGTTTCTTGTGGAGAGATCGCCAAGTCGTTTGAGCATTCGACCAAGCACTCCATTCAAAACCGTTAAGGAACGGCTGGCTTGGCAAGCGCCAGCTAGCAGCTTGGTAAATGAGCACACCCCGAGCTTCTTCCTTTCAGTTTCGTATCAAACAGCAGGAGCTAGTTTCAAAAGTTCGCTACGAAAAATGCCACGGTAGAACGTGTCACTGAAGCAGCTTCCTGAGCAAGAGTTATACTGGGTGGTTCACCTTTGCCTTCCCAGCAGTAGTTAGGGCAGGAATTTGGACAAGGTGCCGGCAATAGCTCGCCTTCTCTTTGAAAAGGACATCTATGAGCCTTAGATGCTGAAAAAAAGAGAATGAGAGAAAAACTGGGAGAGAGAGGGAGAAACAAACAGACAGACAGACAGAGGGAGACAGATAGAGAGGGAGGCAGACAGACACAGAAATGGAGGGAAGCAAACAGCCAGTGAAGGAGGCAGACAGACAGGGAGGGAGGCAGAAACAGAAAGGGAGGGAGGCAAAGAGACAGGCAAGGAGGCAGGAAGACAGACAGACAGACAGACAGACAGGGAGGGAGGCAGAAACAGAAAGGGAGGGAGGCAAAGAGACAGGCAAGGAGGCAGGAAGACAGACAGACAGACAGGGAAGGAGGCAGAAACAGAAAGGGAGGGACGCAAAGAGACAGGCAAGGAGGCAGGAAGACAGACAGGGAGGGAGGCAGAAACAGAAAGGGAGGGAGGCAAAGAGACAGTTGTTACGGAGTCCT
Organism: Myxine glutinosa; assembly: GCF_964187855.1. Lineage (NCBI taxonomy): Eukaryota > Metazoa > Chordata > Myxini > Myxiniformes > Myxinidae > Myxine > Myxine glutinosa. Next base: position 106,439,956 of record NC_136268.1, on the reverse strand, counting down.
CTATAATCTCCTGGTCTCAGTAACCTCCGAACCCCGAGAGGAACCCCAGCAGAAAAATATATTACCCTGTGTTGAAAATCAATAGTGAAACCACACCAATGATTACAAATGAACAAACTTGTATTATAAATCACACACAGGTAATACGGTACAGCAAATGGCCATTAAGAGTGCACTCTATATATCTCTTATATACAGTCAGGTCACTCACGGCACGGTCAGCGAGTGCAACGACACTCCTCAATGTCTCTATGACTTTACCCAAAGCAAATGGGATTCGCTCCAGCGGTCGATGGAACGAAATCCGGTCAAAGCCAGAATCTCGCTCTCCAGTCGATCTCCGAAGCGTGCACAGTGGGCAAGGGTGCTCTTCCCGCCAAACTGTACAACGGCGCCCTCCAGAGGCGCACCTTCACCGCTCCCTCAGCAAACCGCAACGTAATTGGAGACGAAGCGGTCGCACACACCCATCCCCGGCAGATGGTAGGATGTTGGGGTGAAGATGACACGAAGCAAACTTTCACAGGTGTCCGACGCACGGGGTGCAAGATGGCCGACGGCTCTGGCTTGAGCCGATGCAACGAGACGAGGATTCGTCGGAATCTCAGCACCCCAAATCTGTCTACGCAGATTTCTCCACTCCAGCGAATATTCTTATCGCTGGATGTCCCTTCCAGGAACTCAAAATCCCCTCGCGGCTGTCGAGAAACCTTGCTCGTTCCGGAGCGCTGACGTCATGCGTCTTCTCCGACTTTGCTCGTGCCGCTTATTCCTCTTCACCTCATTGTCTTCTCCTTCGGTTTCCTGTTTCACTTACAGTTATCCTTTTTAACTTTTGATAACCGTTCTTGAATAATAAACCTTGTGAAACTAATAATAATACATATCAGAAACATGTCCAGTGGGTGAAAACCACCCCAGCGGAAGTGACGAATCCGTAACACAGGCAAGGAGGCAGGAAGACAGACAGACAGACAGACAGACAGGGAGGGATGCAGAAACAAAAAGGGAGGGAGGCAAAGAGACAGGCAAGGAGGCAGGCAGGCAGACGCTCTAACCATTGTGAGAAAGTCAAAATTCTGCTTTGTGTGTATGTATTATCTGAATGACCGTCATAAGTCTTTGCTGCAATCCAGTTTTGACATGTTTATGCAAGACAATAAGCCAGTGAAATAGCGTAACACAATTAAAAAGGACATGACAGAACTGTGTCCCAATGACTTTATAATTGCCTCCATGATTTTAAAAGCCGTTGTTTCTTTGCAGATATTATCACAGATTATCGGGTGAGTTTCCAGTTATGACAACAAGCAGATAAAGAGTCAAAAGCAATCTTTTGGGCTAGAACTTCCAAAGTACTGCAAAACACAACTACCGTACTATCTTTTCAACCAACATTCAAAATTGGACAACTGCAGTTGTGTGAAAACTCTTTCTATAATAACCATTGTATAGATTATATGAGTAGGGACAATTGTAAATTGTATCATGTGTCTCCCCCACCCAGCACTGGCAGATTTCCCTTGGACGGAAGTTCAGTTCACTCAAGCTGTGGTTCGTTTTGCGTCTTTTTGGAATCAAAAAGATGCAGGAACTCATTCTCTCGGTCAGTGAGGGGTGAAATTGTGAATATAACTTGATAACACCTGCAATGTGCTTTATTTGTTGTTCTCATCCTCTTCCCTTTATAAGGGGTGAGGACCAATGGCACCAAGCTACTGCCCTGTCTTTACCGCGATACTCCTCCACTCCCCTCTGTCCTCAGCCAACTCTCTCCACCCTCCAACCAACCCAACCTTACTTATATCCCTCTTCACACAATCCTCCCATCTCAACCGCAGGCTACCTCATTTCCTCCGACCTCGTTCCCTCAACCTGTCCATTCTCTATTCTTCCATCCACACCAAATGTCCAGCCCCATCTCAGCAGCATTTCCATCAATCTCCCCATCAATCTCATCTGCACACCAATCTCCCCCCACAGTTTATCCATTCTCCTTCTATCCTCCCTCTTCACTCTCCCATCTGCACACCAATCTCCTTCACTCTTCACTTACCCGCCTGACACAGTTGTTCTCACAAACCTGCAGCCTCTGTTTTTGTCTCTTTGTCAGTGCCACCGTCTCCAGCCCGTAAAGATAGGTCAGCGTTACACAAGACATCAGAACCTTTCCTTTTAATCTCCTTGAAATCTTTCTATCTGCCATTACACCCTCCACCCTCCTCCACACACTCGTACCCACCTCAATCCTCCTTCGCACCTCTGCCTCTGACTTAGCATCCCCGGTCACTGTTCCACCGAGATACTCAAACCTATTACTGTGTCTGATCTCATTCCCCACTAACTTGATATTCATTTATTTTCTCTGCTGCCCATCCCACATCACCTGTCTTCTCCATGCTCAGTTTCAGCCCACGTTTCCCAAATGCCTCCTTCCACTATCCCAGTACTTCCTGCATCTCACACCCACTCTCCACCCCAACAGCAAGATTGTCCGCATACAATATCCTCCCCAGAATACCTTTCATATTTACCTTCCTGCTTACCAGCTCCATCACCATAATAAACAGGAGTGGGCTGAGAGCACTTCCCTGCTTCAAACCGATGTTCAGATTGAACAATTCCAACATTCCAGAACCAAACAAAACTCTTCCCTTCATTCCCGTATCATCCATCCCTTCCACCAAACTAACTTCTGCTTTCGGCACTCCCATCCATCTCAGTGTCACCATTACCATCTCTCTTGGGTCAGTGTCATAGGCCATCTCCAGATCGACAAATCCCAGTGCCATTTCACCTTTTTTTTTGTGTACAGATAACACATAGACCATATATTAATGGGAGTGGAAGACAAGAGGGGGGGAGGGGAGAGAGAGAGCGCGAGAGAGGGAAGGGAAGTACAAGAACAGTAGGGAGCAGGGACGTCAGGAGATCAGTGGAAGAGAGAGGGCTGGGGCGGGGTATACGGGATAAACAAGATGGACACTATAAGGACTTTCAGGAAAGAAAACAGGGAATTTGAAGGTGGTGGATTTGGTGTACATAACTAATACTACATACAGTGCCTTCAAAAAGTATTCACACCCCTTGACTTTTTTTTACATTTTGTTGTGCGAGAACCTGAATTTAAATTGGGTTGAATTGAGATTTTTTTTGTCATTGATCTACAAAATAATACCCCATAATGTCCCCCCCCATAAACACTGCACACCCAACTTAACGTCCGTCCAATAGATGGCGCACACGTTGATGCCTCGTCCTGAATGCGAAACACCAGAATGAGAGTTTATAGCTGGGTTGCCATTCAAATCCAGGCTACACAGCTTTAAGTTGAGTGCGCTTACCTCTAGGGCCTAGGCTGTCCTGCTAGCCCTGAAATGTACAAACATAGTTGTCCTATAACCATAAACAATACACACATAGGGATTCCTCAGACATAGCACATTATTCTACACGAGAGTCCAAAGTTTTTGATAAAATCCAAAATAAATTTGCGATTTGAAAGCAGTTTTTTGGCAAAACCCTATAACCGTCTGCCCTTCCTTTTCCTAGACTGCCTATTATAACATCATCAGGAATTTTAATTCTTGCTCCCCAGTCCACTCTTCCTGGTACAATGTTGAATGTGAATGTTGGAGACTGATTAAGTATCTTGTGTTATTTTAATACCATTTTTAGAGCAACACTTCTATTCAGGCTGTTTCATGATTTGGTTTTACATATTTTTCTTGCAAAGCCAAGGCCCATGGAAGAGCGAGAGTTCAAACATTATGATCCCCAGCACAAAGTTTTCTTTTGTTCAATTTGTTTGTTTATTCCAGCTTGGATGGCAGTTTGTAGAAAATGCCTTTGTCCCAAGTTGACATGTTGTTCAGCAAAGTACACTTTGTCCGTCACGCTCTATGAATCTTTGAGCCGCTCCCATGTTTTTTCTTCCAAAATGGTGGCATCACGAACATGCATGTTTACCCATGACACAGGCAAGGAACCACGTCATAGGTAACACTTTCTCACAAGGCTTTTGTTGTGATTATGGTCACAAAAATATAGTGCTTCGAGCAAGTACAAGGTATGTCATGCCTTTTCATGTGTATTCAGAACAGAAACGTAGAAAAACAAATCATTAATGCTGACCTGAGTCAGGAGGAGATGATCTGCATGCCTTGGATGTCAGACGGATTATGGAAACGAAGCAATCCACAAACGATTAGGTCTATAGTTTGTGGATACCCTGAGAGCATAAACATGCTTCTTGTACAACTATAAATTATTCATTAATCAAATCAAGTATTCAGCAATCACAATAAAACCACTGAGCAAGAATTCAAATTGCACAGATTGTGGGAATACCATTGCTGTAATGATAATTATTTTGTATCTAACCCATTCCTGCAGGACGTTGCCATGGCACGGGAGTTTGAGGAGTTTGTGCGCAAGGATGAGAGGTTTGAGGTCACCAATGAAGTCAAACTCGGACTCGTTTGTTTCGCCCTTAAGGTCAGTTATTGGAACCGAAATCACAATCGGAAAGACAAGGTGTTTGGCTAGAATGCTGGTTGGGCTTGGAGTGAAATTACAGATTTGGGACCATCCATTTATTACATACACTTGGTGGCTGGGGGTTAAATAAGAAAACTTAAAAGGGGAAATAGGAAAGTATAGGGAGGTTTGGGGAGTGAGAGAAGGGCAATTATGCAGCAAATGGAAGGATATTTTTTTTATTTACAGGAGCGAGGCTTATGGAAGTGCAAAGTAGAACTCACAGTGGGACAAACATCAACGGAATGAACGAACAGGAAAGGGATGAGGAGAGGAACCACTGAGACAGATGGTGGTGCACTGGCTGATGAAGTCTTGGAAGGAGGAGTAAGGCAGAACAGCCTCTGGAAGATGGTTCCATAGATGGAAGAAGCTAAGAACAAAGGAGTGGAGGTATGCAATGAGCCTGGATTTTGGAGGTTTAACTAGGAGAGTTTTACTGGAAGAACGCATGCATCCTGCATTTGCTGTGGTGGATTGGACAACTGAGAGAGCAGAGGCAACAATGTTGGAGAATAGATGGTAGAAAAGAGAGAGATCAGCGAATTGCCTGTGATGCTGGACCTACAAAAAACATGTACAAATCAAAATTTACTGGTTGCAAAAGTATTCAGTCCCTCAGGCCAGTACTTGGTGGAAGCACCTTTTGCAGCAATGACTGCTATGAGTCTTTTTGGGTAGATCTCTACCATCTTTGCACAGTGAGATGGTGAAATATTTGCTCATTCCTCACATGAAAATTGCTCAAGTTCTGCCAGGTTTGATGGGGATCGTCGATGGACTGTAATCTTCCAAGTCTCAACATAAATGTTTAATTGGGTTCAAGTCAGGACTTTAACAGAGCCACTCAATAACATTTATTTTCTTCTTATTCAGCCACTCCAGTGTGGCTTTTGTTTTGAACTACGGATCATTGTCCTGCTGAAATGTGAATCTCCTACCAATGTTCCGATTCATGGTTGAGTCAAGCAGGTTTTCATCAAGGATTCTCCTGTACTTTGCACCTTCCATTGTCCCTTCTATCCTGTCAAGATTGCTCGTCCTTGCTGATGAAAAGCAGCCCCATAACATGGTGCTGCCACCACCATGCTTGACAGTAGGGATGGTGTTGACTGGGTGATGTGCAGTGTTTGGCTTGCGCCAGACGTAACGCATTGAATTTAGACCAAAAAGTTTAATTTTTGTCTCGTCTGACCACAAAACGTTTCTCCACATGCCTGCATTATCATTGACGCTTTTTCGCAAACTCCATCCTTGCTTTTAGATGCGTCTTTTTCAGTAATTGGTTCTTTCTTGTCACCTGTCTAAAGATGCCAGCTTTGTGAAAGGAATGGGATATTGTTGATTGATGAACACTGACCCTCATCTCGAACATAGAGCCATGCAGATCTTGCAGTCATTGTTGGATTTACAGTGACATCCCGAACCAGTTTCCTGCTCGCTCGGATGCTGAATTTGGATGGGAGACCTGATCTGGGTAGAGTCTGGGTGATATTAGACATCTTACACTTCTTAATGATGGATTTCACCATACTAAAAGGGATAATGAGTGACTTTGAAATCTTCTTATAACCCTCTCTTGAATGGTGCTTCTCCACCACTTTATGTCTGACTTCTTTGGAAAGCTTATTGGTCTTCATGTTTGCCTTGTTGGTTGACCAAGTGAGTTGCACCTTACAACTCCTAGGATAAGTGGGGAGCTTAATTTTTAAGTTCAACCACTGATTACATACAAGTGAAACCTGTTATACTTATTTTCTAACCTTTAAAACAATAATTAATTTGTCCTTAAGTGATTTAGGGTTAATTAGTCAAAGGATTTGAATACTTATGCAACTGAGAATAATCTGATTTTCTCTGTTAATCTAACTTATTCACATTTCATCTGCATTTTTTTTAGCTTTATCACTTTGGAGTAGTTAGTGAAGACTCTATATATTACGTTTGATTTAAAAGGATCATGAAATATTGAAATAAGCTCAGGTGGAATCAATATGTGAAAACTTGGGGGGGGGGGGGGGGGGGGATACTTTTGCAGGCCACTGTAACTTTGATTTTTCAAGAAAGGATAGAAAAAGGAAGCTACCATTTTGAATACATAATAAAGATAGTCCCTCTCCTAGATGAACATTAAGGTGGCACGAAAATAGGGGTAAAATTTCAAACTCATGAAAATTATGGTCTTACCATTCAAAGTGGTTCCATTTATTGTAGAAATCACACACGTAAAATTTTATGCAAATCGTATAATATTTAGGGGTTGCTCACTGCAACATGGCTTGTTGCAGTGAGCATACAATACAAAATTGTATAATTACATACAATTATATAATAATATTATAATTGCATTATTGTTATGAATTTTGGGTAGGGGCATATATAGATTTAGGTAGATCTGCATAGGTAGGTGCTTCATCTGTCGTGATAGGAAACCTCACCTGTAATAAGTTCTGTTTAGGCGGTTTGTTCAGATTAAGGTGTATTTTCGTCCCCATTACGAGGAATGGGGCATGATAAGTAGTTATAGGGCATAAGGATAAGATTCCCCGGTGTTTTGTAACCTCTGTGATCATTCCGGTGTCCCTTATGGCAACGCACTAATATACATTAGTTAGGCCCATTATCACACACACTACGTAAATTTCCCTTCCGCCATAAGAACAATAAGAGTCACCGAAAGCCAGTTCGGGGCACCGCCGATGCAGCTACAGCCAGCCACATCACCAGCTGGCATTACAACACTCATTGCTCAGGCAGGCTGAGGCCACGCCCACCTCACGAAGGATTGATCGAAAAAGGGTCAGTGACGTCAGAGAAGCCACACCACGAACCGTGAGCCGACATTTTCCCCTTCTCATGCTGGATCCCGTAGCGAGCGGTCGCATTTTGCCTCTGTCAGCATCAATGTCCCTCTCCTTCCTGTCTCGTTGTTGGATACTCTCTCTCGCTTGGCCCTCGCGTATTCCTCTGCTATCGACTCTCCCCACTTCGTGTCGGACGTTGGCGAGCGACGGTGTGCGGGACGTGACCTGTGGTTGCGAACCGAGGAGAGACGGCGTGTGGGGTGTTCGTAAAACGGCAGAGCCCCAAGAACGAAGCCGCGGTTTCCGTGCTGTATTCGTGAGGAAGGGCACGGTTGGGGAGGCGGCTGCGCCCTCGTTCACCTCGCGCGGGAAGCCTTCATCGGGGCTGAGCGAGCAAGGGCGCGTCAGGGCCTGGTTCGCGCCAACTGGAGCTGTGTTCGGACGACGTGCTGGGACCGGACGATTACCGACGCACAAAGATAAGCCAGCACAAACGCAAACACAACGGTTCTTTTTGATATATCTTCCTTTGTTTGTTGGGGACCAAAAAACAACAACTACCACGGTCCCCGAAAAGGCCAACCCCCGCTTTGCGGGGAAAAATGGCCTCTAAACGGTGGTTTTTTTCCTTTGTTTGTTGATGCGTCTGGTGTGGGATCCCAACTTAGAACATTTAGCTTTATCGTCGTGCTTCCTTGTCCCAATAGTTCTTGTAAACAAGCGTTACGCCTAGGTCCCCCATCGGTGAAGTGATGCGAGTTGACAAAGTGGAAGACGCAAGGCGGCCATCTTGGATTTTGACGTGGCGACCCAATTTTCAATAGCGTTCTCCCTTATGCGTAGATACACCCACACACCAGATTAGAAGTTGGTACTTCGCTTATTTTTCGAGATATTTCGCTCACAAGGTTCACATATATATGGTGCCGGCCATCTTGGATTTTGACGTGGCGTCCTAATTTTCAATAGCGTTCTTCCTTATGCCGAGATACACCCACACACCAAATTATAAGTTGGTACTTCGCTTATTTTTCAAGATATTCATCTCACAAGGTTCAGACATATATATGGTGGCGGCCATCTTGTATTTTGACGTGGTGACCCAATTTACAATAGCGTTCTTCCTTATGCGGAGATACACCCACACACCAAATTAGAAGTTGGTACATTCGCTTATTTTTCAAGATATTCATCTCAAGGTTCAGACATAATGGTGGCGGCCATCTTGGATTTTGACGTGGGTTGCACCCACACACCAAATTCGAATGTGGTCCTTCGCTTACGTACGCATGCACGCCCGCACGGACGGACACACGAACAGAGGGGAAAACCATAGTCCCCCTTTCGCCCTGCGGTGCGACGGGGCACAATAAACCTTTTTATTATTTTCCCTTTCCATTTGAAATCCGTGTTCGGTTTGAATTATTTCCCTCAAGTTGAAGACGCGCGTGGACCGTGAGGTAAATCTCGCTGCTTCTTCTTCTTCTTCTTCTTTCCATCTTCCTCCCGCGAGTGTATAGGAAATCCGCCATTGATCGTCGTGTCGGAGTTAAAGCTCGTTTTGGCTATCCGCGACTTCCCCAGTCTTAACCGAGGGGGAGTCGCGCGACTTATGTCCATACATATTACATAACAAACTGCAACATAGACAAATATAATCTGATCATTAATAATTCATAAACTTTAAAAATAATGAACATAAATCACTGGCAACTATTGTTGCCAGTGGGCTTTAATGGGTTAAGATGAAAAACAAAAACAAAAACGTACCCTATTATTATTATAATTATTTTTATTAGAGAGCGCGGTAGCCGAGTGAGTTAGACCGCGCGTGTTGGGTTGACCAAGCCAGTAGAGAAAGTTTAGAGGCCATGAGCAACCTCTAAATATTTGATCACTCTGAAAATTTACCAGGAGTGTTTTCTCATGGGATCAAACAAAAGCAGACCCTAAGACCTAAAATTATGAAACATTCGGTTTTTAGTGCCACCCTAATGAATATGTTAGAGCCAGAAATTCGGCATTCGCCTTCGTACAAAGTCCTTCCTTGGCACACCTCAACTCCTATCCAGCTGCAAAGCCTTCATATAAAGTCCTTCCCTGGCATTCAAGTAATTTGGGAGTAGACTAAGATGTCACTAAGGACGAAAAAGTTTGTCTTGACAGTTGAAAGGTACACAAGTAAGAGAAAACTTTCTGCAACTCCAAGAAGGGTTGAGCATAATCTATACCTATAAAATGCAAAAATCTGTGTATGTGTCTTTCTCTTTGTATGTGTTCTGTGCACGGCCACATCTCTTAAGTTACAAACTCCAAAAACGGGGGTAAAAATACAACTTTGTGAGGGGGGGGGGGGGGGGGGAGTGGGTACCATAAGCCGTATGACTGCAGCCTCATGTGGGGGTGTGGGAGGCATAAATTATCCATGTAAATTTGCACCATGTAGCGCCACCTAGTGGTGGTGGCACAGGGTATTACAATTTCCTTATTTAACTGGGAAAGCGCTGAGGTTAAAGCACTCTTCATGCACTCCTCCTCCCTTCCCTCCACCCCTCCTCGGGCAACACCGGGTACTTCAGCTCGTTTGTTATAAAGAAGAAACACATTGCCATGAACAAGAAATAGCCTTGCCTGACTAAGCCGAGGCAGGACCCGAAGGCATTCATGATTGTTTCAGAATGGCACGGTTCACACAGCAGGGTGACAGGCCCGACCATTTTGGTGTCTTTTTCCCCTATCATCTGCTTACCTTTTCCCTCATCATACACCTTACTCTTTTCTTTTCTTTTTTCCCCCTACGAGTAGTCAACACATTCACCCACTAGTCATTTCCTGCAGCATAGTCATTCGCCCTCCCATTCATCCCACCTTTCTCATTCACCACAATTCTGACCTCATTCACCCAGGTTTAGAAAGCACAGAGTTAGATCATTCATGCGCCTCACTTAATGTCTGCTCTTCCTTTTCCTAGGCTACCTATTTTAACATCAGGAATTTAATTCTTACTCCTCAGTCCTCTTTTCCTCGTACAATGTTGAATACGAATATTGAGGCTGATGAAGCATCTGTGGTTCGATCATTTTGAGAGAATTCGTTTCATTTCCACAAACTATTTGGATGCAATCGTTTCTCAGTCAAATCTTTCGGTATTATTTGAAACGACGAATGAAAGGAACACAAAGTACAACCACTTACTCCACATTTACCCGCTTTGTCCCGGAAACAGGGATCCAATGAACTCAATCGGCACCTGCTAGAAGCAGTGAACAGAGAGGGGAAGATTCACATCACACCGACGGAGCTGCGGTCCAAGTACACCCTGCGCTTCGTCATCTGCTGGGGGAACACTCGCGAATCCGTGCGCTTTGCCTGGGAGTACATCTCCTCCAAGGCGACGGCCTTGCTCTCTTCACCTTCTGAATAAGGGATTAATGGGGACCTGTAATGGGATCAGAGTGGGGGAAATCTGGGAGGGGAGAGAATCATCTCCAGAATCATATGTATCTTCACAAGCCACAGCTGGTCGTTGTGTATATGGTATAATATTAGTATGTCACTACATTACCATAACACCGGTATATCTATTCAAATGCTTTCCAACAGAATCATCGCAATCACCAATTCTGTACATAATGATCCACAAGTATTCAGTTTCCTTTCATTGTAATAACATGACACCAACACATAAAGTATTTTGTACACAGGGATAGGAGGCACACAGTGAGAGAAAAATCCTAAACTAACAAATTTCGGTCCACTACAGCAGCATACTCACCAAGAGAAGGGTATTTGGCATACTATCCAAGCTTGCCAAGTGCTAGTTAGTGAGCGAGCAGTCGTGGGAATCGAACCCAAAACAGAGTGGTTAAAAAAAGAAGAAGATATTTAACCCGTCGCTGAAATAGCCAGCTTAAAGGGACACCACCAAAGTATTCACCGTTCAGTCTCTTTGCTGCAAATGTGTTGATATTTTGAGATGGAATCCCCTTGGAGTGAAACGTCCAACCAATGGTTATTCACAACATCACGCGATTCTCCTCTAATGGCTAACAACCTTGGCGACACTTTATTGACAAGAGAACGGTAATTTTCTGGTTGCGAATTGTAAGTGGCAAGCAGAACAAATTTTCTGCTGTTACGTTTAGAGTAGCAAAGTGTTTCTTCATCAAAGTGAAATGTTTGAGTCTAAATGGATATCGACTGTGAAAAGTATTGTTGATCACTGTGGTTATTCCAACATATGGAATGATTTATGTACCTTTGATAAACAATGGTTTAGGTCTTCGTCTAACGTCAAACACAAAATTATTTCGACTGTATGAGTGTGCAGATATGGCAGGATAAAGTCAACGGTAACCAGATTTGGCAGGATAAAGTCAACGGTAACGAGATTTGGCATGATAAAGTCAACGGTAACCAGATTTGGCATGATAAAGTCAACGGTAACCAAATTTGGCATGATAAAGTCAACGGTAACCAGATTTGGCATGATAAAGTCAACGGTAACCAGATTTGGCATGATAAAGTCAACGGTAACCAGATTTGGCATGATAAAGTCAACGGTAACCAGATTTGGCATGATAAAGTCAACGGTAACCAGATTTGGCATGATAAAGTCAACGGTAACCAGATTTGGCATGATAAAGTCAACGGTAACCAGATTTGGCATGATAAAGTCGACAGTAACCAGATTTGGCATGACAAAGTCAACGGTAACCAGATTTGGCAGGATAAAGTCAACGGTAACCAGATTTGACAGGATAAAGTCGACGGTAACCAGATTTGGCATGATAAAGTCAACGGTAACCAGATTTGGCATGATAAAGTCAACGGTAACCAGATTTGGCATGATAAAGTCAACGGTAACCAGATTTGGCATGATAAAGTCAACGGTAACCAGATTTGGCATGATAAAGTCAACGGTAACCAGATTTGGCATGATAAAGTCAACGGTAACCAGATTTGGCATGATAAAGTCAAAGGTAACCAGATTTGGCATGATAAAGTCGACAGTAACCAGATTTGGCATGACAAAGTCAACGGTAACCAGATTTGGCAGGATAAAGTCAACGGTAACCAGATTTGACAGGATAAAGTCGACGGTAACCAGATTTGGCATGATAAAGTCGACGGTAACCAGATTTGGCATGATAAAGTCAACGGTAACCAGATTTGGCATGATAACGTCAACGGTAACCAGATTTGGCATGATAAAGTCGACAGTAACCAGATTTGTCATGATAAAGTCAACGGTAACCAGATTTGGCATGATAAAGTCAACGGTAACCAGATTTGGCATGATAAAGTCAACGGCAACCAGATTTGGCATGATAAAGTCAACGGTAACCAGATTTGTCATGATAAAGTCAACGGTAACCAGATTTGGCATGATAAAGTCAACGGTAACCAGATTTGACAGAACAAAGTCAACGGTAACCAGATTTGGCATGATAAAGTCAACGGTAACCAGATTTGGCATGATAAAGTCAACGGTAACCAGATTTGGCATGATAAAGTCGATGGTAACCAGATTTGGCATGATAAAGTCAACGGTAACCAGATTTGGCATGATAAAGTCAACGGTAACCAGATTTGGCATGATAAAGTCAACGGTAACCAGATTTGGCATGATAAAGTCAACGGTAACCAGATTTGGCATGATAAAGTCAACGGTAACCAGATTTGGCATGATAGTCAACGGTAACCAGATTTGGCATGATAAAGTCAACGGTAACCAGATTTGGCATGATAAAGTCAACGGTAACCAGATTTGACAGGACAAAGTCAACGGTAACCAGATTTGACAGGACAAAGTCAACGGTAACCAGATTTGACAGGATAAAGTCTACAGTAACCAGATTTGGCATGATAAAGTCAACAGTAACCAGATTTGGCATGATAAAGTCAACGGTAACCAGATTTGGCATGATAAAGTCGACAGTAACCAGATTTGTCATGATAAAGTCAACGGTAACCAGATTTGGCATGATAAAGTCGACGGTATCCAGATTTGTCATGATAAAGTCAACGGTAACCAGATTTGGCATGATAAAGTCGACGGTAACCAGATTTGGCATGATAAAGTCAACGGTAACCAGATTTGGCATGATAAAGTCAACGGTAACCAGATTTGGCATGATAAAGTCAACGGTAACCAGATTTGGCATGATAAAGTCAACGGTAACCAGATTTGGCATGATAAAGTCGACAGTAACCAGATTTGGCATGATAAAGTCAACGGTAACCAGATTTGGCATGATAAAGTCAACGGTAACCAGATTTGGCATGATAAAGTCGACAGTAACCCACTGTAGTCAAATTACAGTTTATTACCTCTGCCACCGAAGGTGGATTGAGGTTATGTTTTCACCCCTGTCTGTCTGTTTGTGAACATGATATCACAAAAAGTTGTGGACGGATTCAAACGAATTTTGGCAGAGATGTAGCGTATGTGACAACGACGAAATGATTCGATTTTGGTGAAGATCCGGATTCGGATCCGGCTCGGAGAACTTTTCAAGTGAATCTTCACCATTGAGAGATAGGGCTAAAACCGACATACACCAGGATATCTCAAAAAGTTGGGGACAGATTTCGACGAAACTTGGTGGAGAGGTTGGGTGTCTGACAAGAACAAATCCATTTGGTTTTGGTGAAGATCTGAATATGGATTCGGATGTGCGAATTATTTAATTTCAAGCGATTCTTCACCATTGAGAGATTGGGCGAAAAGCGATAGATAACATATCTTTAAAAGTTATGGACGAGTTATGACTAAACTTGGTGGACGAATTGGTAAGGTGACAAGAACAAGCAGATTCGATTTTGGTTCAGGTCCGAATCCAGATCCGGCCTATCAGTGGGATACAAAACATAAACTGTTCAGCCTGGCGGAGGGATGCGCTCCACCGAGTGCCGTTCTAGTTTAAGAACAACTTTTACTTCGAACTTATTCACTGCAACTCTTTCCAGTCCTCAGAGGTTATAATATGTGTAAATTTCACTGTGGCAATCATAATGTTCCTGTTTGTCATGGTCGCCATTTGAAAGATATTTTCAGCAGTTATGCCCATTATGCGCGCCTAATGCTACTGGTGATGAATTTCAGTCTTCTCGTTTGTCCATCGTTCAATGAAGCTCGTAAGTTAGCTGTATTAACGTCATTATTGTGAAAATCCATCGTTGCATAAAATGAATGAGCTATTAAATGTAGGTCAGCTTGTTAATGTGGCAAAGTTTATTTGGAGCATATTATTCAAGTTTTAATAATTTATTTGCTGTTATAGAGAAATTCTGTATGCCGAGTCGTCCTTAAAAATGCATTATATCTGGTCATCTGTATCCAGACCTCACTCGTCTTGTGACACTTGTATGATTGCTTTCTTTACTCTCATGCCCTGAAAGGGGTCGAAGAATAAATAAAATTCAATTTCATTCATTCATTTAGTTGTGCAGTTATTATGTGTTAGTTATTATGTCAATTTCATTCATATGTTCAGTTGTGCAGTTATTAGTCCCCAACCGGTTTCACCACAAGGAAACTATAGATTTGCTCTCCGTCTGTCCATCCATCCCACCTAGGGGTTTTCAGCCTTTTTCTCCATACCCTATAACATTATATATATATATATATATATATATATATATATATATATATAATATATGTGCCTGTGGGCACTCGGTCAAGCTAGTATATATATATATATACTCTCATGTGTTAGTTATTATGTCAATATATATGTTAGTTATTATATTATGTCAATATATATATATATACTGAAACGCAAAAGAAACTTACCACCTTTGAAACCTTTAAATATCAACAATAACACTGCGTGTAGTAAATGTGTGAACTTATTTGTGGACAATAGTGTCCTCACTGTCAGACAAAACGGTCACGGATGGTCACTTGAACCTTCAATGGTCACTTCATAGCACAGCTGTTGAACAGCCGTTTTGACTGTCAGTGATTAGCCAAGGGGTACGGGATGATTTTAATGAGCTGCACGTGATGTCTTGATATTGGCTTTAAAAAGGCCAGTGCAAAATGGGCATTTTGACCTAAAAATTTGACCATTTTGACCAACTTCAAAAAGACCGAAAACACAAAAGAAACTTACCACCTTTGAAACCTTTAAATATCAACAATAACACTGCGTATAGTAAATATGTGAACTTATTTGTGGACAATAGTGTCCTCACTGTCAGACAAAACGGTCACGGATGGTCACTTGAACCTTCAATGGTCACTTCATTGCACAGCTGTTGAACAGCCGTTTTGACTGTCAGTGATTAGCCAAGGGGTACGGGATGATTTTAATGAGCTGCACGTGATGTCTTGATATTGGCTTTAAAAAGGCCAGTGCAAAATGGGCATTTTGACCTAAAAATTTGACCATTTTGACCATTTTGACCAACTTCAAAAAGACTGAAAACGCAAAAGAAACTTACCACTTGTTTGAAATGTAATAAAATTGTAACAGTTCAAAATAAAACAAACCAACAATTGCTAATTGAAACATTGGCATTTTATTGATGACATGTCAAGTTTTTGACCAAGATACACCATCTCATCAGTTTGTTCTACAGTACAGAACAGCACAGGGTGCAATGTCAGTCCCCTTTCAATCGCGTGTATGGCCACCATTGTTTTGGATACAGGCAGTGCATCGTCGGCGTATACTGCCTACCAGTCTTTGGATGGATTGCTGCTGGATTCTGTCCCACTCAGTCCTCAATGTCTGAAGCAGCTCTGCCCGTGTCCTGGCCCTGCCAACTACGCAGCTCCCAAGCTCATCCCACAGGTGCTCTATGGGATTCAGGTCAGGGGAGAGCGCAGGCCACTGCATGGTGTTGATGTTTTCGCCTTGGAGAAATGCAGTGGTAAAGCGAGCAGCATGGGGACGAGCGTTGTCATGCTGAAAGGTTCTCAGTTCTGGGTGGTCTAGCAGGAATGGCAGCAGATGAGGTCGAAGGATGTTATCCACATACCGCTGGGTGTTAAGATTCCCATCCACAACCACCAGTGGCGTCCTGTACCGGCCTGATATGGCGGCCCACACCATCACACTTGGGCCACCCCACCTGTTGGCTTGACGCACGCAACAATCGGCATATCGCTCGCCAGTTCTTCTCCAGACACGCTCACGCCCATCAGGACTGTCCACTCAGAACCTTGACTCATCGCTGAAAGCGACCTCGTTCCACTGCGCCAAGGTCCACCGCTGATGCTGCTGGCACCATCTCTGACGGTTGCGGCGATGGGCAACCGTCATCACGGGGCCTCTGTATGGTCTTATGGCAGTCAGACCATAGTCATGCAGTCGTCTTCGTGCAGTATCATTGGAGATCCGTGGGTTTGCATGCCCCGGAGTTTCTGCCGCAGTGCGGGATGCTGGACGGGATCGATCCCGCAGGTGACTTCGGACCATCTGCCTGTCCTGCCTTGCAGTGGTGACTCTTGGCCTCCCTGATCGAGGTCTGTCATCTGCAGAGTTGTGGAGGGTGTCTCTGTCCACCAGAGCCGATATCGTCTGGTGTGAACAGCCAAGGCGACATGCCACCTCACGGTAGCTCAGTCCGCCTTGCAGCATGCCCAGGGCACACTGCCGTTGATCCCTTGACAATCGTGGCATGTTGATTGAAATGCCCATTTTGCACTGGCCTTTTTAAAGCCAATATCAAGACATCACGTGCAGCTCATTAAAATCATCCCGTACCCCTTGGCTAATCACTGACAGTCAAAACGGCTGTTCAACAGCTGTGCTATGAAGTGACCATTGAAGGTTCAAGTGACCATCCGTGACCGTTTTGTCTGACAGTGAGGACACTATTGTCCACAAATAAGTTCACACATTTACTATACGCAGTGTTATTGTTGATATTTAAAGGTTTCAAAGGTGGTAAGTTTCTTTTGTGTTTTCGGTCTTTTTGAAGTTGGTCAAAATGGTCAAATCTTTCGGTCAAAATGCCCATTTTGCACTGGCCTTTTTAAAGCCAATATCAAGACATCACGTGCAGCTCATTAAAATCATCCCGTACCCCTTGGCTAATCAGTGACAGTCAAAACGGCTGTTCAACAGCTGTGCTATGAAGTGACCATTGAAGGTTCAAGTGACCATCCGTGACCGTTTTGTCTGACAGCGAGGACACTATTGTCCACAAATAAGTTCACACATTTACTATACGCAGTGTTATTGTTGATATTTAAAGGTTTCAAAGGTGGTAAGTTTCTTTTGCGTTTCAGTATATATATATATATATATATATATATATATATATATATATATATATATATATATATATATATATACACATATATATATATACATATACAGGTTCCTGGCTGTCATGCCACCCCATACCATATATATATATATATATATATATATATATATATATATATATATATATATATATATATATATATATATATATATATATATAACACACAACAACAACAACAACAGCAACAGGCATTTTAAGGCCATTTTCCCTGCTGGAGCGGGGGTTAGCCTATCTATATATATATAACATAAATGCTTCAATGACTGAAATCAGCAGGGAGGGTCTGGTATGTTCGGGAGAATGTGTTATCAAGTTCGCAAGGACTTCTTAAATAGTTTCGGTCAAAGTAAAATAGTTCTTATGTGCACGATTCCAACTGATATGAGATCAGAGGATATTTTGCCATAAATTTCATGCTTGGGCTCGAAAGTCCAATTAGCTAATTAACGCTAATTAGGGCTGTTCTTGAACCACTTCGGTCTGCAGTAATATATTCTTACGATACTTTTTTTTTTTACAGGATGCCGATATCTATATCCTTGTACACAAAACTCTAATCAAGACGAATTTTGGTGCCCTTTTTCAAAGATTCAAGAACCCTCGAGTCCACCTCATGACATGCAAGAATCCACATTCCTGCATTCGACCATCACCATTTATTTATACTCTGGATCGGTCAAACCTTTTGTGCGTGAGTGTAATTAAAAGCCTGTGGGCACTCGGACTATGAAGCATGGAGGATTGGAGGAGGGAGGCAGTGTCATCGCTTGGGCTTACATTGCTGCCTCTGGAGCTGGGTCATTCATCTTTATTGATGATGTAACTAATGATGGCAGCAGCAGAATGAATTAAGAAGTGTACAGAAACATTCTATATGCCGATGTACAAGAAGATTCCTCCAAACTCTTTGGGCGGCGTTTCACCATACAGCAAGTCGATGACCATGAGAGTCGATGAGAAAAAGGAAAGTGCAACATTAGGTATAGGCTAAAGAAGCAAGCCAATCTGTCTCCCTCATCACATCCATGCTGGATAATAAACACCAAAAGCCCTTTACTCAACACATTTTACCCAAGGCACATTATTCCATCAAATGGTCAATTTGAAAATTAAGGAGTCATAAATAAACCAGCACAGTTGAGCAATCATGCACTCATTAACAAAGCTCACAAAACACTGAGGCCAGCATCCCACATCAAAGCATTGAGGGGGAACTCCAGACAAGCCAGTCCAATTATATGGCACAAATGTATGCAGGGCAAAACAATCCCAAAGATTTGCTTACAAGGTGATCAACTTATTACTCATCAAGCATTTTTGCATACAGGTAGGGTTAATAAACTTGGAATAATGAGCCAAGAAATGGGCACAGAGTTAATAAATCGATCATAAATGATCAAGCGCTCGATTTATTTGAAAGACCTCTGACATCGAAAGAAAGAACTAACAATAATCTCTCGGAAAAATTTGGAAAATCATAAATATCTCGTTTCAACAAAGAACAATGATCATTTGAAAACAAAATAGCAAACTGAAAGTATTATAATATCCATTTATTCGTTCCACGAAATTAGAATAATTTGGATCCAATCCAGGTTCCGCCTGATGACTCTATCTTTGCTCTTTAC
Source organism: Myxine glutinosa (assembly GCF_964187855.1). NCBI lineage: Eukaryota > Metazoa > Chordata > Myxini > Myxiniformes > Myxinidae > Myxine > Myxine glutinosa. The sequence goes on along the minus strand of NC_136268.1, from coordinate 106,420,698 downwards.
TTCTTCGGGTTCCACCTGATGACTCCATCTTTGCTCTTTACTTCTAGTCAGGGCCCTTAGGGATATTTTGGTTCAAATTCTTCCAAAAGCATCAAATTTGGCGTAGATGTTGCCCATGCCATACTCTTTCGATTTTTGACGGGCGCCAAGGGCGGTATGATCCGGGGACCATACCGGTCCATCCCGCCATGTCACCTGACCTATGACGTCATAATTAGGATATGTATCCAATCACATGGCGTACTATAGGTGGTCAAAGTTCAAAATGAATCGATCGAAAAATGAAGGCAGGGATCCATTTTTAAGGTTTTCATAAAATCCAATATGGCCGCCAGGTCACATGACCTATGACGTCATATTTATGACATGTATACAATCATGTATACATGAACCCGGATCATGATCGCACAAAAATTAAACACAAGGATATGGCATACAGTTCATAAAACATCAAAATCCGTACCTTTGTAATTAGACTGATGAACTGCATATGCCTGAAAATTAGGAAATAGACATGTAAATATTTCCTCTAATTGTCAAAAATAAGGTCAGAGTTCGATTACCCAACCCAGAAACATAAAATAGTGAACCTCATGTAAATCTTGACAAAAAAACTCAAAAACCGAAATGTTTGACTCAAAAATGACCTTTAAGATGACCTTGAGGGTTGACCTTGACCTCGAATCATCAAAATAACATCATAATTGGATTCCTCGACCTCGAAAACCCCTGAAAAGTGGTATCATACATGATTCCAACCCTTTTGGTTATTTAACCGATTTTCCTCTAATCCGGGTGGCGGCCATTTAGTATTTCGCCAATATAGGGCCCCTGGGGAGGGGGGGGGGGGGGGAGGGAGGGCGCCCGTCAAAAATCGAAAGAGTATGGCATGGGCAACATCTAGGCCAAATTTGGTGCTTTTGGAAGAATTTGAACCAAACGGCCCCAAAATATCCCTAAGGGCCCTGACTATTCTTCTGGTTCCTTCTGATGACTCCAATGCAGTATTTAGTTTTCCATTTCATTACAATTGTACCATATACTGATGCTGTATGGAGTCTGCTTCCCCGCTGATGGACCTCTGGTAGCTTGTAACTGTTGCTGTGTGTTTGCCTGAGGAAGCACTGCTGACGATCTGGGTTCTTCCCAACATCTTTGTTCCTTTCACATTTCTTTATACGTTTTCATATATCTCTTTATTCATTCTAATTCTTGCTTCTTCTTTATTTCTCTCTTTTTTAAAATCTATCTGTCTTATGAGAAGTGAATTCTTGCAGAAAAATTTCTGGAAGGTTCACTTCGCTGCACCTGGATGCGTTTGAGGGTTGTGGAGTAGCGGCTGAAACCCAAATCCTATCCAGGTTCCTCCTGATGACTCCATCTTTGATCTTTACTTCTTCTGGTTCCTTCTGATAACTCCAATGCAGTATTCGGTTTTCCATTCCATTTCACTGTGTTTAAGGCCATATAGATGAAATCATTGTTTTAGACAAATTGGAGAAATCACTTCAATACTTGGTTGATCCTCCTTTAGCCTTGATCACAGCCTTTATGCACCAGTGCATTGATGCGATGAGGCGGTTGCATTCTTTTCCAGTGTTGGATTCCCAACACTGGACCAGTGTATCCTTCAGTTCCTGAAAGTGTACCATAGATACTCTATTGGGTTTAGGTCAAGCTAGTTTGCAGGCCAAGATAAAACAACAATATCATGTGCAGCAAGCTATGCCATTGTCGACGGTGCGCTGTGCCAGAGCCCAGTCTTGCTGGAATAAGAAGTCATCGTCACCAAATAACCCCTCAGCCATCAGGATCGTGAAATGCTGCAGCACATCTTGGTATGCAGCCACATAACTGTCTGATTCAGCAGGTAGAGGGGTCCTACACCCGCAGCTGTCATGCCACCCCATACCATCTGGCTTTGTGAAAACTTGATACTCCGCTGTAGGCAGGAAGGGTGATATGTCTCTTTAGGGACGACACTATACTCGGGGTCCCTAATCACCAAAGGAGATACGAAATTTTGATTCGTCCATGAACATAACAGTTCCCTCTTTCCACGGACCAGTTCCCTCGTTCTTTGGCCACAACAGTCTTCTCCTCCTCTGGGACGCATTCAGGAAAGGCTTCATGGCAGGAACCAGGGTGTGAAATCCAACTTCACAAAGACGGTGTTAGAAGACGGTGTTAGGTTGTTGGCCTGTATGCCTTGACACCATCGCCATTCCACCTGCGAGGAAGGTTTTTGGTAGACTAGAACCGGTTCTTCCTTGCAACATCGGCCAACTTCCTGTCATCTCTTGACATGATGATCTGCTTCCGTTCAGAATTATTTCTGCATGATACGACACCATGCCCAGTGCGAAGCTCTTTAAGGATGCGAGATACTGTGGATTGCAAACAGCCAATTTGTCTGGCAATATCTGACTGACCATCATCAGCGAGTGCCTCGACTGCCCTCTTTCCTCGTTTCAGAGATGTCGCACTTTCTTCCCATGGCGAGACATATTCGTATAGTGCTTGCATACATGCATCCAGAGACCTTACAATCCTTGTACTGATAAATGAACCAAATTTAGATTTCACCTTCTGAGTATGTATATCAACAAGAAAAGTCTATTCTAATTTTTTGAAACAGGAAATTGCTTTTTCTAATATTTTGACATGGGTATCCAGTATATGACTGGCCACTGATTTTTATTAGAAGTACTTTTTCAGCATCCTATTACATTTTCCAATATACGGTTTTTAATTCTTTCTTTAGACGTCAGATGTCAAAAAAAAAATTGAGCCCCACAGAAAAAAAACACCCCACGAATCGATTATTAGCACGCCTGCTTCTCACTGCATTATTCTCATTTCATGGACCAGATCCTGTAGATCCAATAGACTAAGAACACCCCGGTTTCACAAGCTGGAGGCATGACATGCAACCAGCCGACTCCAGCTCAGATACCATTCTGCAATGACAAGTGCAAGGCATAAACGAGGCAAAGAGAAGAATAACCGGCGAGACAAACATGACAGGGGCAAGGATAGGCCATGTACTTTTAGTGCAGCAGCCAAACCAGAGAAAATGCTGTCTGTACCCAAAAAAACAACCCGGATCACAACAGGCTTCCTGGAAACCAACACCATTTGGAGTCGAGTTACAATTAATAAATAGTGCAATGGGGTAAAGTTACGAACACCCGCATGAGGCAGCAGGAAACGGCCACACATGCTCATCTCGATGGCTGCAAGTTGCAGGATGTCCAATGTGGTATCGATACACCATCAGTGCCAAAAACGAGACCCACACGATTGGGGGGGGGGGGGGGGGTGGGAGGAGGGAGGTGTTTCCTCCATTAAAAATATCCCACTCATTGTGAAAAAATGTGAAGTACAGGGCACAATTCCATCACCGTGACTAGTCGTTATTTCAAAGCGATGAACAATCGGTCTTCCACCCAGGCCCAACATGTGGTGTTTCCTTCCGTGTGTCGGGCACTGCACAAAGCACAAGATGGCAAAATCAAAACGATCATGTATATAAAAAAAATGCAACCAACACAAGTGATCCCAAGACCTGGACAAATATTGCGGCTTACCAAAGGCCTTGGCATAATGTAACAGAAAAAAACCACTCTCAAGACAGTGGCTGGTACAAGTAACCATGTCGATAAGCATCAGATGGGAAGAACGTTGCTACAACAAGCTTTCCATCAAAACTTCTGCCTGAGAGGCCCTGCTGTGCGGCTTGACACTCGACAGGGTCCGAAAACTCCACAAACACCTGCAAGCATGAGAATTTGAGATGCTACACATGGTGCATGGCATGGTGACAATGTCACAGAGGATGTACCATCTCATGACAATGCACAGTCGACTCTTTCTGCTCCTTTACATTTTGAGAAAAGTTAACTGACAGAAACAGAAACCTGATCACACACCTGGCCTTTGTTCGACTCTTCCTTCGGCAGTAACACTGACTGCACTTCGCCAAACTTATTGCACTCTTCCTTCACATCCTCCAAAACGTCTGCAGGAAAAAAAAAAGGACAGGTCAAAACCTGTCCAAAGGTCACACAGATTGCAAACCCAAACTTCAAAACTTAGACTCCAAATGTTTCCTGGAGAGCCTCAGTCTGAGCCCTGTTCCCATAGCATTCCCAAGGTCACATTAATTTGTGGACCAAGACCTAATATAATGTCTTTGGATATAATGTTGTCCATGTATGCAACCTCAGCCACATTGGAATTGACAAACATGCACACAACCTCTCAGTCTCACATAAAAGAGCAGGCCAATAAGTAAAGAAATTAATCTGCAAAAGCCTGTGCCACGTGATGTGAACAAAACAAATTTGGCAATTAGTTTGCAATGTTCAACAAAACAAAGTTGACCGACCAGACTCTGTAGCCTTGAGGTTAGTATGTCCGCTCTGCATCTGGGAGATCAGCCGCTCGATTCGTAACAAGGACTCGAAAATGGTACGTGCTGCTTCTAACGCTTTAAGCTCAGCATTTAGAGGATAGAGCATGGACAAACCCAATGAGTCTTCATCTCTTTTGGAAGGAGATTTCTCCCTAAAATTTCTGCACCAAAGAGAAAAAAAAAAAAATGTATATATATATATATATATATATATATATATATATATATATATATAATCTTGGTCTAAGGGGGTTTACAGGGGTCAAAGTTGATCCAGGTTTGACCCCCAAAATAGGTATTTGCTTTCTTCTTTGAAACTACACACACTATTTCGATGAAACGTGACCACAACCGTGATGTACCAATGTTCGTTCAAGGCATTAGAATAATTGGAGTCTGAGGAGGGATATGGGGTTGGGGGAGGAGGGCGAGGGAGTTTCCCCCCAAAATAGGTATTTTTTTTGTTTGCTTGTTTAAAGTCTTATGATTCTGTTAGTGTTACGGATTTGTCACTTCCACCTTTGTTGTTATTATATACTTGTAGGATTTTTAGTTTCAGGTGATATTATTGTTAAGATTTCTGTGTGAAACGGAGATGACTTTAGTAAAAGGTAAAAATAAATGTTTGTGGAGGAAAAAGAAAAACGCGGCAAAGAAACCAGAAGAAGAGAGAGGAGGAAAATCGGCAGGGAAAAAGAGACAGCCGTGAGTCGCAACGAGGCTGCGAGCGGACTTCCTCAATATTGGTCGTGAATGAATTGAGGCTTCCCGTGAAAGGGATTGCCCACGACATCGTCCCATATTGCGATTGCAATTAAACCTGTGTCTCAGGTTTTGGTGCCATGCATTAACTATTGTTGGCGGGAAAGCAAGCCCCTATATTACAGGCCGTCCGCCTGGTGCATCGTGTTTGGTTGTTGGGATTCGCAAATCGACATAGTGTTGATCACCGTTGGTTTCCATATCGGCTTAATCATTGGTGGACGTGGGGCGTGGATTCAACTCACGTTTTGGGGGATCGTTACCCCGCGCCGCCATCCGCCCGACCTCTCACCTCGTAACTCCTTGTCTGCAGCTGCGCCGATACCTGCCTGTCGTTCTTGCTGTTCTGCACGCCTTCAACCTTCACCCAGCGTGGGGATTTGTGCACGGACTTTGGGAATGTTACATTCCACTCACGTTTGGCGTATCGTGAGTCTATTGCTTTGAGAGCATTGGGGAATGATGTGTTACGGATTCCGGATTTATGTGAATTACTATTCAGGTCATTGCTTATTAATGTTTATTCTATTAAAGGTTGTTGTGGTTAAATGGTTAGAAGCGCTCCTGATAACAGGAGACCGGAAACTGGATGGTGAACCGGAAGGGAAAAGAAGACAAGGTCGGGGGAGGAGCGGCCATCTTGATCCTCGACCAGCTCCGACGCGAGCCAAGTCGATCTTTATCTGCTTTGGAACGCTGCGTTTGAAAAGCCCGTTTGGCGAGAGGAGTTACCTGCGCGGGGTGATTGCCTGTTACGTGTCAGGTTGCCGTGGGTTCCTGGAAGGAACCAAGCGTCCGGCACGGTTCGCCTCGACGCCTACGAGTGCGTGTACGGGTCGCACCTTGGGCCTCGCGCACTTTGCGAGCCGTTCACAGCCCAGAGGCCACGATCACGGGCTCCGACCCCGGTGGCGTCCCGAGGAGGTGTCCGCTGCGGCAGCCGTTCCCGGTACGGGACGTGCACGTTCGGAGCACGTCGGCCAGGGGTCTGTTCAACCGCCCGTGTGCGGAGAAGTCGACCTTCACCTTGGTCTGGAGGGGCCCAGAGACATTGTGAGGGACAGTGACCATTGTGGGTGCAGTGAGTGGGGTCAAGGGGGGAAATATATGAGATGGCCATCTTAGTAATATTGTTGATTGATTGTTGATTGTTGTTGATTGATTGGGAATATATTATTGATTAATCCGGATCCTTGGTGTGGGGTTTCTTATTGACTGGAATTCATATTGATTGCGTTACGAAAGCGTATAAATCATATATCTTTCTGGCGGGGTTCCTCTCACGGTCCGGGGGTCACCGAGTACAGGTAGTCACCGGGAGGACCACGTAACAGAATTGGGGGCTCGTCCAATTGAATTCCGGGATATAAAATTGTATAAAATAATAAAATAATATTTTTATTAATTAAAATTAATTAATTAATTATTAATTGGTAAATTTTTGGGAAATTGTGGTGAAGTCTTGGGTGAAGGTTAACAGGTGTTAACGATAGTCACCATGGCGTTTGTGGCACAGAACTTTGCGGTAACCCCGAGTGAGGCACAGTTCCGAGCGTTACTAAAATCGGACCTCTTGAAATTGGCCAAACATTTTAACTTGGAGGTCCGAACTAATTTGAGGAAGGCAGAGTTGCATACCGCGGTGATACAATCTATGGTGGGATTAGGAACATGGGACGAGTTAGCCTGGGAGTGGCTACCCGAAGAACCAGAAGACGTTGAGCTCCGGAAACTGGAGTTGCAATTACGGAGCCAGGAACGGATCAAAGAAGAAGAAAGGAAAGCAGAAAAGGAAAGAGCAGAAGAAGAAAGGAAAGCAGAAAAGGAAAGATCAGAAGAGGAAAGGAAAGCAGAAGAGAGGAGAGAAGAGAAACAAGCAGAAGAAAGGAGAGTGGAACGAGAGCTCCAGGAAAGGTTAGAAAGGATGAAAGCAGAGGAGAGAAAAGCCGAAAGGGAATTAAGGGAACGTGACATGGCGCTTCAGCAAGAAATTAAATTCAAGGAGCTGGAGTTAATGAGAGAACGGGGAGAGGTACCACCCTTGCTGACTGGGTCGACACCTAGCCAGAACACCTGGGATGTGGGCAGACATGTGAGGCTGGTTCCACCCTTCAGTGAAAAGGAAGTCGCTAAATTTTTTCCACACTTTGAGAAAGTGGCTCGACAGTTAAACTGGCCGGAGGAGGCCTGGACCATACTAGTGCAAAGCGTGCTGGTGGGTAAAGCTCAAGATATTTATTCGGCGCTACCAATGGACCAATGTGCAGATTATGAGGTATTGAAGAAGCACATTCTCAAAGCCTATGAGTTGGTGCCTGAAGCTTACCGGCAAAAATTCAGGAATGCCAGGAAGAGGGAGAGTGAGACCCATGTGGAGTTTGCCAGAGTGAAAGAAAACATGTTTGATCGGTGATGTGAGTCAAAAGGAGTCGGGAAAGACTTTGAAGCATTGCGTGACTTGATCCTGGTGGAGGAATTTCAACAGTGTGTCCACGAGGACATCAAAGTGTACCTGCAGGAAAAGAAAGTACCAAAGTTGTGGGACGCAGCCACCATGGCAGATGATTATGCCTTAACACACCGGATAGGGGTCCACAAACCTAACTCCTCGCCTAGACTTCAGCAGTGGAGTTATGGAACACCCGGTGCGGAGAACGACAATACATGGCGGCGGCCTCGAGAGGATTATGGGGACAACTCTGATACCCCAACTGTTCGAAATCAGGGGGCTATCGGCCCAAGACAAACTTATTTCCCCGGGGGCCCGAGGCAGACCACGAGTTTTTCCTCCGGGCCTACTTGCGCCTTTTGCAAAAAACCTGGACACGATGTCCAGTTGTTACCTCATGAAAAGGGACAACCCAGAGCGGAGTCCGACTATTACAACTCCGAATGCGATGGCAAACTTAAGAAATCGCCCACAGAAGAGTTACCAACCATTTATTTATGAGGGGTTTGTCTCACTAGAGGGAGACTTGACTAACCCAAGACCTGTTAGGGTATTGAGGGACACAGGAGCCCATCAATCCTTAATGCTTGAAGGCATTTTGCCATTGTCAGAGTACAGCAACTGGTGATAGTGTTCGGTTACAAGGGATCAGTGGCTGTGTTAGTGCCCCTCTTCATGTCATCCATTTGGAATCCGATTTGGTGTCAGGACCGGTCACCGTCGGTTTACAAGCCACGCTTCCTGTAGAGGGAGTATCTGTGGTTATCGGGAATGGTTTGGCCGGGGGTCAAGTTTATGGTAACCCGAGGGTTGGTAAAGAGCCCAGCAGGGAAAATAACACCACACCAGCTCGGGAGGGCGACAAAAGTACCAAGTTATTTGTAGGGGGACTGAACTTCAAAACAGAGGAAGAAGTTCTGACCTCTGTCTTCAACAGATATGGGTCGCTGGTGGAAGTGCGGTTGGAAAAAAGACAGGGAAACGCAACAGTCAAGAGGGTTCGGCTTTGTCACGTTTGCAAGCACAAAAGACGCCAGAGAGGCAGAGAAGAATTGGAATGGTAAGGATTTGGAGGGTCGGACCCCAACAGTAGGGAAGGCATTTCGTAGGCGTCGAGAGGTCTACAGAAGGACAACTTGGCGGTAGTTTTGGTGTTGGCAGCAGCCGATATTACTATGGAGGCTCCCAGAGTTACGGCATCCCGCGAAAGAATGATTGTCAGAGCACTGGCCGAGACGGAGACCGCCAGTCAGGTGACTACTGGGTCAAGTGGTCCCACCGTAACTGTTAGGAGTCCAGAGAAGTTGAAGCACTATATACGGCGGAGCCGCCGAGCCTGGGCTCCTACACGGACTAACCGTGAACGCCACGTTCTTAAAGGCGTCCATGTAATGAACTTTCCTCCCCGGACTAACCGTGAACTCCACATTCCTTAAGGCGTCCATGTAGTGTATACTCAGCTTGGCCTCCCAAGAAAGTGCTATCGAGTTGTTTAACTTTGGGGTTTTGGTCACCACCCCTTAACCGGCATTCAAGAGAAACTAGAAGTGTTGACACTTGGTCCAGAGTGAATTACCTTTGGAATCTCGGGGTTTTGTGAAATATTGTTGCTTTGTTTTTTTTGAGATGTGATAATTGTGCCCGGGGGAACTGATGATTTGGGGTGTGAGTTATCTTGTTTGTTTATCAAAGTTGGCCTGCAACGAAAGTTTTCGCTGGGTTCAAACTTTCTTTCTTGAAGGGGGGGAGTGTTACGGATTCCGGATTTATGTGAATTACTATTCAGGTCATTGCTTATTAATGTTTATTCTATTAAAGGTTGTTGTGGTTAAATGGTTAGAAGCGCTCCTGATAACAGGAGACCGGAAACTGGATGGTGAACCGGAAGGGAAAAGAAGACAAGGTCGGGGGAGGAGCGGCCATCTTGATCCTCGACCAGCTCCGACGCGAGCCAAGTCGATCTTTATCTGCTTTGGAACGCTGCGTTTGAAAAGCCCGTTTGGCGAGAGGAGTTACCTGCGCGGGGTGATTGCCTGTTACGTGTCAGGTTGCCGTGGGTTCCTGGAAGGAACCAAGCGTCCGGCACGGTTCGCCTCGACGCCTACGAGTGCGTGTACGGGTCGCACCTTGGGCCTCGCGCACTTTGCGAGCCGTTCACAGCCCAGAGGCCACGATCACGGGCTCCGACCCCGGTGGCGTCCCGAGGAGGTGTCCGCTGCGGCAGCCGTTCCCGGTACGGGACGTGCACGTTCGGAGCACGTCGGCCAGGGGTCTGTTCAACCGCCCGTGTGCGGAGAAGTCGACCTTCACCTTGGTCTGGAGGGGCCCAGAGACATTGTGAGGGACAGTGACCATTGAGGGTGCAGTGAGTGGGGTCAAGGGGGGAAATATATGAGATGGCCATCTTAGTAATATTGTTGATTGATTGTTGATTGTTGTTGATTGATTGGGAATATATTATTGATTAATCCGGATCCTTGGTGTGGGGTTTCTTATTGACTGGAATTCATATTGATTGCGTTACGAAAGCGTATAAATCATATATCTTTCTGGCGGGGTTCCTCTCACGGTCCGGGGGTCACCGAGTACAGGTAGTCACCGGGAGGACCACGTAACAGAATTGGGGGCTCGTCCAATTGAATTCCGGGATATAAAATTGTATAAAATAATAAAATAATATTTTTATTAATTAAAATTAATTAATTAATTATTAATTGGTAAATTTTTGGGAAATTGTGGTGAAGTCTTGGGTGAAGGTTAACAGGTGTTAACGATAGTCACCATGGCGTTTGTGGCACAGAACTTTGCGGTAACCCCGAGTGAGGCACAGTTCCGAGCGTTACTAAAATCGGACCTCTTGAAATTGGCCAAACATTTTAACTTGGAGGTCCGAACTAATTTGAGGAAGGCAGAGTTGCATACCGCGGTGATACAATCTATGGTGGGATTAGGAACATGGGACGAGTTAGCCTGGGAGTGGCTACCCGAAGAACCAGAAGACGTTGAGCTCCGGAAACTGGAGTTGCAATTACGGAGCCAGGAACGGATCAAAGAAGAAGAAAGGAAAGCAGAAAAGGAAAGAGCAGAAGAAGAAAGGAAAGCAGAAAAGGAAAGATCAGAAGAGGAAAGGAAAGCAGAAGAGAGGAGAGAAGAGAAACAAGCAGAAGAAAGGAGAGTGGAACGAGAGCTCCAGGAAAGGTTAGAAAGGATGAAAGCAGAGGAGAGAAAAGCCGAAAGGGAATTAAGGGAACGTGACATGGCGCTTCAGCAAGAAATTAAATTCAAGGAGCTGGAGTTAATGAGAGAACGGGGAGAGGTACCACCCTTGCTGACTGGGTCGACACCTAGCCAGAACACCTGGGATGTGGGCAGACATGTGAGGCTGGTTCCACCCTTCAGTGAAAAGGAAGTCGCTAAATTTTTTCCACACTTTGAGAAAGTGGCTCGACAGTTAAACTGGCCGGAGGAGGCCTGGACCATACTAGTGCAAAGCGTGCTGGTGGGTAAAGCTCAAGATATTTATTCGGCGCTACCAATGGACCAATGTGCAGATTATGAGGTATTGAAGAAGCACATTCTCAAAGCCTATGAGTTGGTGCCTGAAGCTTACCGGCAAAAATTCAGGAATGCCAGGAAGAGGGAGAGTGAGACCCATGTGGAGTTTGCCAGAGTGAAAGAAAACATGTTTGATCGGTGATGTGAGTCAAAAGGAGTCGGGAAAGACTTTGAAGCATTGCGTGACTTGATCCTGGTGGAGGAATTTCAACAGTGTGTCCACGAGGACATCAAAGTGTACCTGCAGGAAAAGAAAGTACCAAAGTTGTGGGACGCAGCCACCATGGCAGATGATTATGCCTTAACACACCGGATAGGGGTCCACAAACCTAACTCCTCGCCTAGACTTCAGCAGTGGAGTTATGGAACACCCGGTGCGGAGAACGACAATACATGGCGGCGGCCTCGAGAGGATTATGGGGACAACTCTGATACCCCAACTGTTCGAAATCAGGGGGCTATCGGCCCAAGACAAACTTATTTCCCCGGGGGCCCGAGGCAGACCACGAGTTTTTCCTCCGGGCCTACTTGCGCCTTTTGCAAAAAACCTGGACACGATGTCCAGTTGTTACCTCATGAAAAGGGACAACCCAGAGCGGAGTCCGACTATTACAACTCCGAATGCGATGGCAAACTTAAGAAATCGCCCACAGAAGAGTTACCAACCATTTATTTATGAGGGGTTTGTCTCACTAGAGGGAGACTTGACTAACCCAAGACCTGTTAGGGTATTGAGGGACACAGGAGCCCATCAATCCTTAATGCTTGAAGGCATTTTGCCATTGTCAGAGTACAGCAACTGGTGATAGTGTTCGGTTACAAGGGATCAGTGGCTGTGTTAGTGCCCCTCTTCATGTCATCCATTTGGAATCCGATTTGGTGTCAGGACCGGTCACCGTCGGTTTACAAGCCACGCTTCCTGTAGAGGGAGTATCTGTGGTTATCGGGAATGGTTTGGCCGGGGGTCAAGTTTATGGTAACCCGAGGGTTGGTAAAGAGCCCAGCAGGGAAAATAACACCACACCAGCTCGGGAGGGCGACAAAAGTACCAAGTTATTTGTAGGGGGACTGAACTTCAAAACAGAGGAAGAAGTTCTGACCTCTGTCTTCAACAGATATGGGTCGCTGGTGGAAGTGCGGTTGGAAAAAAGACAGGGAAACGCAACAGTCAAGAGGGTTCGGCTTTGTCACGTTTGCAAGCACAAAAGACGCCAGAGAGGCAGAGAAGAATTGGAATGGTAAGGATTTGGAGGGTCGGACCCCAACAGTAGGGAAGGCATTTCGTAGGCGTCGAGAGGTCTACAGAAGGACAACTTGGCGGTAGTTTTGGTGTTGGCAGCAGCCGATATTACTATGGAGGCTCCCAGAGTTACGGCATCCCGCGAAAGAATGATTGTCAGAGCACTGGCCGAGACGGAGACCGCCAGTCAGGTGACTACTGGGTCAAGTGGTCCCACCGTAACTGTTAGGAGTCCAGAGAAGTTGAAGCACTATATACGGCGGAGCCGCCGAGCCTGGGCTCCTACACGGACTAACCGTGAACGCCACGTTCTTAAAGGCGTCCATGTAATGAACTTTCCTCCCCGGACTAACCGTGAACTCCACATTCCTTAAGGCGTCCATGTAGTGTATACTCAGCTTGGCCTCCCAAGAAAGTGCTATCGAGTTGTTTAACTTTGGGGTTTTGGTCACCACCCCTTAACCGGCATTCAAGAGAAACTAGAAGTGTTGACACTTGGTCCAGAGTGAATTACCTTTGGAATCTCGGGGTTTTGTGAAATATTGTTGCTTTGTTTTTTTTGAGATGTGATAATTGTGCCCGGGGGAACTGATGATTTGGGGTGTGAGTTATCTTGTTTGTTTATCAAAGTTGGCCTGCAACGAAAGTTTTCGCTGGGTTCAAACTTTCTTTCTTGAAGGGGGGGAGTGTTACGGATTCCGGATTTATGTGAATTACTATTCAGGTCATTGCTTATTAATGTTTATTCTATTAAAGGTTGTTGTGGTTAAATGGTTAGAAGCACTCCTGATAACAGGAGACCGGAAACGGGATGGTGAACCGGAAGGGAAAAGAAGACAAGGTCGGGGGAGGAGCGGCCATCTTGATCCTCGACCAGCTCCGACGCGAGCCGAGTCGATCTTTATCTGCTTTGGAACGCTGCGTTTGAAAAGCCCGTCTGGCGAGAGGAGTTACCTGCGCGGGGTGATTGCCTGTTACGTGTCAGGTTGCCGTGGGTTCCTGGAAGGAACCAAGCGTCCGTCACGGTTCGCCTCGACGCCTACGAGTGCGTGTACGGGTCGCACCTTGGGCCTCGCGTGCTTTGCGAGCCGTTCACAGCCCAGAGGCCGCGATCACGGGCTCCGACCCCGGTGGCGTCCCGTGGAGGTGTCCGCTGCGGCAGCCGTTCCCGGTACGGGACATGCACGTTTGGAGCACGTCAGCCAGGGGTCCGTTCAACCGCCCGTGTGCGGAGAAGTCGACCTTCACCTTGGTCTGGAGTCGCCCAGAGACATTGTGAGGGACAGTGACCATTGAGGGTGCAGTGAGTGGGGTCAAGGGGGAAAATATATGAGATGGCCATCTTAGTAATATTGTTGATTGATTGTTGATTGTTGTTGATCGATTGGGAATATATTATTGATTAATCCGGATCCTTGGTGTGGGGTTTCCTATTGACTGGAATTCATATTGATTGCGTTACGAAAGCGTATAAATCATATATCTTTCTGGCGGGGTTCCTCTCACGGCCCGGGGGTCACCGAGACCAGGTAGTCACCGGGAGGACCATGTAACAGATGGTACCATCATATGCATTTTTCATGAGATGCAAGTGATATTTTCATGGTACTTTCTTTAAGAGTGTTATTATTGTGAATGTGAGCGTTCTTAATACAACTAGATAGTATTCATAGAATACGTACCCTGCGCAGTCAACTTGGTGTGAGCCAACTCTTCTATTTTTAAACGTTTCTTTTTTTTAATCCAATATAGCTGCCAGACAATGTGAGCGCTGACATCATAAGTTTATATTCTCTAAATAATTGTTGCATAGATCATGCTCAATAAATTTCAAACTGATCAGACTAAGCGTTGTCCCTGTCGAATTATGACGTCATAATTATGGCACCAATGACGTCATCATTAACAACACCTATTCCCCATATGGAGTTATTTACAATGAGCCACGTTTCAATTTTTAAAATGCTGACACGGCACACACTTTACTTCACTGAAATGAAGACACAAATGTTATATTTTCGTCAAAAATCGTCGGAATTTCGCCAAATCCGTTTTGGCGGTGTGTTAATATACCTCAGCGATTGACAAATCTGAAATCAGAATTTTATTTGAGGTCAAAATGACCCCATGAGGTCGCTCCATACTTTGCCTGCTCGTCAGGTGCAGTGTGATAATTAATTCCATGCTTACTCTAAAAGACTTCTTCTTCACACAATAACAATTTCTAGCTTCCAGACCGTACATCCAATCATCTTGATATTTTACACACTTGTTACACTTCATTACCGCTACTATAATATAAAGTTTGACGTCGATCAATGAAGCAGTTCAAGAGTTATAAATTTTTAAATATTTTCGTTTAATTATCAATATCTGCCAAACCAAGTCACCCATCGCAAATTCCAAAATGTCATTTTAGTAGACTGATATCCTGAACACATCTGTGAAGTCATGCTTAAAAACGTCATAACTCCAAAACCATGTGACGCATGACGTCATGCTTGGTGACTTTTTTGTTCGTCATGGGTATGCGATTCTGCCTGAAAAGTTTGACCTTGATCTGTTTAGTCGTTTTGGAGAAAATTGGATTTTAGTGGGTTTTTCAGGTTTTTCACTCAAAACAATATGGCGGCCGAACCACGTGACCTACGATGTCATTACAACTTTTTTTTCTCCATCAATTTATACCGAGAAGATGCTCAGGAAATTTCATCCTGATCGGATAAAGTTTTTTACTTGTCGAATTACGACGTCATAATGGCGGGCATGACATCATTCACATATGTTATTCCGCATGGAGAGTTATTTGCAATGAGACCTGTCTCAATTATTTCTGTGCAGCGGTTTTTGAGATATAGAGGTGCAAAGTTTTTTGGTTTTTCCAATATGGCGCCTGTACCACGTGACCTGTGACGTCATAATATTCAATAAAATATTCTACAGGAGGAGTCCCTCCCTTGGTGAAAATTTCATGTCAATCGGACCAACCGTTGCCGAGAAAATGAATTTTTAAAATGCTGACAAGGCACACACTTTACTTTACTGAAATGCAGACACTTTACTTTACTGAAATGCAGACACGCACGTACGTACGTACGTACCGAATGCTTAACCCTGCCTTTCCCTTCGTGAGCGCAGGGTAATTACTTGTTTGTTTTTTTCTACACAATTGCGTTGGTGTGCTTTTACCATTGTTTATTAGAACACTCAAAATAACAGATCTTTCTGCCGTGTTCCCTCCCGAGTCTCTGAGGGGGCACCGTAACACAAAACAGAAATGGGGGCTCGACCGAGATTGAATTCCCTAACATTTCCAAATTTGACAATTTTTGTGTGAAGGTTAACAGGCTTGCTAGCCAACAGTCACAATGGTGTTTGACGTGGAAAATTTTGTGACGTCCTATAACAAGGCACAGTTCCAGGCGTTAAAAAGATCGGAACTTAGGACGTTGGCCAAATACTGTAACTTGCAGGACAATATGAAGTCAATATAAAGAAGATAGAGATTCAGATGTTGGTGGTAGAATATTTAGTGGGAGAAAGAAAATGGGAAGAGGTAGCATTGGATTGGTTACCAGAGGAAACTGCTTTACCGATTGATCAATGTGCAGATTATGAGATAGTTACGAAAGCCATTCTCAAAGCCTATGAATTGGTCCCCGAAGCTCACCGACAAAAATTAAGGAATGCTAAGAAGTGGGAGAATGAGACCCATGTGGAGTTTGCCAGAGAGAGTTTGCGAGTGGTGTGACTCTTTAAAAGATTGGGGAAGACTTTAATCATTTACGACAATTGATTTTGGTGGAAGAATTTAAAGTGTGTCCACACGGACATTAAAGTTCATTTGGATGACAAAAAAAAGTTCCCGAGTTGTATGAGGCAGCAAAAGTGACAGATGACTATGTCTTGACACACAGGATGGGGTTTCACAAACCTAACTTCCCACCTATAGTACAGCAGATAAGCTCTCATATTTTAACAAATTGTGCATTTTTTGAGAAAAGCATGAAATTTCTAGCATAGTTAGTATATACCATAAGGTTTATTTTCAGATGTGGAGGGAAGTCAGATTTGACCTCTGAGGACCGTGAGAGGTCAAATCCAAAATGGCCACCAGTCCACCGGGTCTAATGTTCAAACGCGCTTATAGGTGTCATTTCCAACTAAATTGGGGATGCCCATTCATTTGGTGATACTTTTGAGATCGCCAGAACTCAAGGACATGCATTTAGGTCACGGTCAAGGTCAAATTACGTTAAATATATATTTTTATGATACTGCAGTTGGAACTGCTATTGGAAAAAGTTCATTTGAACTTTTAAAACTTTATTTTTTCAGGTACAGGGATAGTAGACCGCAATGCAATGAGCAGAAAGAGCTCTATTTCTTGACTTTTGCAACCACCATCTGGCAACTACTTGAAATTTTGTAGAAAGATGAGGAAAAATACATTGAATAAACACACAAAGTCGTCAAGGATAAAACTTGCACATTATTTAGTAATAGTAATTTAAAATTTCAGAACTTCTGTTTGTCGCCCTCTTGAGTCCTGTTGGGGGATTGTATAATAATACATGATACATTGTATAATAATATACATTGTATAATAATACAATAATACATGTGTCCCAGCAAACTAGACTCAGCAGACTGGTTCTAATGATTACTTATAAGTTGTCACGTACTATGTTTGACCTTATGGATTGTTTCTCTTTTCTGGCAGATGCAGAAGCTTTGAAGTACTATTTACTGCCCTAAAACAAATGATCAATCTCTATTAACATCGTTACCAGAAAAAGAAATGTGTTCTGTCTCACAAGCATTTCAGTGATTGGTACAGTATGTAAATGCAAGCAGTGTTATTATTAACAATGTTCTTCCAAGGAGCTTAAGAGTGAGCGATGAAATCAATTGCCTATTCATCTTCTGCATTATCAGAGTCTTCTTCAATGTCATCCATGTCATTTTCAGTAGGGACTGAATTCTTGCAGTTTATACACTTGCATAGATCTGTACAAGGTATATTGTGGTGTCTACAAGAGCAGCGGCCCTTTCCTCCTCCTTTGGGGTCCTCACAGTTTGTCTTCTTGCAACTACAGTGTGTGAGCTCCAACAGAGTGCTTGGTGCAGGAGGAAGATCACCCCACACAATCTCCAGTTCAGTGTCGTTGGTCACTTTCCATCCATGATTATGTGGGCTCGGGATGGTGGGAAATTGTTCCAAACATTTAGTGTGCACAGCAGCTTGGTAGTTAGCTCTCAAAATATGTTTTTGCAAGGAGTCCCTGGTAGGGGGCATGTTCATCTCAGCTTTGACACCCATCAAAAAGTTATTGTATCGAGCTGTGTTCACGTCAGTGCAATCTTGATCATACAACTTGCACACAAACCTCTCCATCATGTCACTCAGACTGGCATCTAAGGTAAATGCATTTCCCAGCTTTTTGAAGGCTTCTTGGAAGTCTGTAGATTCATGCAATAGTTTCATTGCCTTCTTCTTTGACCGCCCATAAAAGGAGCTCACAGAGTCACATCCAGTGAAGCAGTGAAGGCCAATGAGAGCATCTGTTATATTTTGCCCAAGATAATCTTGTATGACACTCAGATTCAATGTGCGTTTCCCATTTCCTCTGCCAGTATGAAAGAGAAGCTGTGCACTAATCTTGTGAGCTTTAGCCACACCAATAACAAATACATCAGTATCTGGGCTCTTGATGATGACAGAGGGGCATCTGTTTGAAGAAGAGGGGCATCTGTTTGAAGAAGATGGGAGAGAAGCAGCAGCATACTGGCAGTGTAGGAAGAGTCTTGTGTCAGCTTCCTCGTGGTTGCATTCAAGTTCTCTCACAGCAGTTACTTCCAATGCACCAGCAACATTACTGACAGAATGACACTCTCCATCATGTGCCATCACAACGGTTACATTTTGAAGGACATGTCCAGAGCTTTCACTCCACAGCTTGAAAAGAAAACGTACCAGGGCTCCCTTATTTTCATTGCATGACAGAAATTTCTTCCATTGCTGTGGGACTTTTTGATCTGCTGCATAGATCTTTGTGATCTGACTTCCAGTAGCTGCACGTCTTCCTCTCTCTGTCCCTTTGATGCTGAGCTGTCGGTAAGTATCCACTACAAAGTGAATAGCATCACTGTGGGCACTCCTTGCCAGGTCAATAAGCTGCTTGAGTATGTGACTGGCAAGTTGGCCAAATGTGGCTGGAAGAGCTCTTTGTGGTAACTCGTGCAGCATTGCCATACCATCTATAATCCACACACTTCCAAGTGGGATGCCTTCCACCACAGGAGGTGGCTGAACACTTGCTTCGATGTAATGTAGCAAGCTGGACTTGGTAGTCTTGGTCAATGTTCCATCTACACAAGAAAGGGAAAGTGGCAGAGGACCCAAATTGTAGGACATCATGTTCTTAATGTCTAGCTTTCTCACACTGGCAATGATGAGAAGCCTTTGGAACAAGTTTCGATCAGCTCGTATTGTAACCTCCTTCCCCATCACTTTTGACTTTGCAGACTTGCTCATCGATGCAAAGGTTTTCTTTTTTTGCTTCTTCAGAACTTTGAAGATATCTCCATCACCCTGTAGTCGTTCTTCACAGAAAGTTCTAAAAGCTGCATCGCCACTTTCATAAGCTGTTATATAATCATGTGTTACATCAGTTGATGCTGTGGCTCCGGATGCAATGTGAACTAGCCCTTCATTACTTTCTTGGAAAGGGTTGATCATGGCTTCAACAGTTTCAACTACTGAATGGATATTCCTCTCATCTTTCATCATACGTGCAGTACTGAGATCTTTCTTCACTCTACTTCTGTCATCCTTTCCTGCCATCTCTTCACAGAGCTTGCTGATGGCACTCCGTTCATGCTGGGACAGTATCCAGCGGGAAACCGCACCCTTGTTTCTTGTGAAACCAACCATGCCTCCTTTTGTCTTGGAATCCCTGTTGCAGGTTTGCTCAATGGTCTGGTCACATGCTGTTCCACAGAACCCATGGTCAGTATGACGCTGTACCGCAAACTTCCCTTCCATGAAGGCCTCGTGAACTGCTGGATGACTATCGGGTAGCTGACACATTTCCAGCCAATACACTGGCAGGTATCTTGCATAATTTGTATGATCATATGCAAAAAACCAGGGTATGAAGCTGCGAATGGCTGACAGATGGAGTCTCCAATCGCCTTGCCTTGTTGCACGCACAAACAGAAGTACGAATTCCATCATCTCAATGTATGATGACCACAGAGCAAATGTTGGCTCCTTTGCCGACTGATGCGACACAAAATTGTCATAAGAGGTAGCCACAACCTGGAACTCCTGCGATCTTAGGTACTCTTCAAATGATGGACCAGGAAAAGACGAGTTAAGCTTGAAGAGGACATCACATGTCACTGCGTGTTCTACCTCTGAAAGGGAGCTCATGTACGCTTGCCAACGTAAACGCTGCATGGCCTCCATAACATACTTATTAGCTCTTATGCTGCGATTGTAATGGTGTCCGCTAACAACTCCATTAATTGAGCCTTGAGCTACAATGTTTAACTCGATCATCACATTCTCCACCCCGGCATCTCTGAATCGTTTTCCAATGCATGCCAACATAGAGAGTACAGTATGGAATGCCCCAAGACGAACAATAATTCGATTGCAGTACGTCTCATTTACCCATCGAATCTGTTGTGCCTTTGAATAAATTGCCTGATCAAAGACAACAACAACATCTTTCTGCTCAAGTGCATCAGCTATGGAAAGACTCTTGGCTAAAATGGTATTGACTGTGTCATACTCTGTTGGGCTTAGATCGATGATGGGCAGGTAACCAATAGCAGACTGTTGTGGAACTGTTTTGCTTAGCATGATATTAAATCCAGTCCATCCTGGGAGAAGTTTGTCACCTACATCAACTGTCTTCATCACCATATGTGATAAATCCAGATTGCGTGGATGATTCTGGGCTATCATGTGTTGTTCTCGTCCAAGGCTGATCTTCTCACCAAATGGCTTGGGTCCAGTCTTCTTGCTGCCAAAGAACGTCTTGATGTCAGTGGGGGGAGCTTCGAATGATCGCTTACGGGACTTGGGTATGGTCACCTTTGGCGTTACAATCCCTTCATGCGGCTTGGTGGAATGTTGGATGATGATCCCATTCGTATTATGTGTTGAACCCTTTCCAGAAATGGTTTCTTCACCAAAGTCATTGTTGTCAAAAACAAGAGTAGTGAAGATTGACTGAACTCCAGCTGGAAGAAGGTCATTTCCTAGCGCAAGTTGTCGTTTGGGAAGGGCAGTGTCATGATCTAACACCATTGTGTTTGATACACAGTGACCCAGTCCATTCAGGATTCCTATCAGCTTTGCTGAACCAGTGAAGTGTCTCACTGCCATGGCCAAGGAGGTATGCTTTGGCAGCAACACTCTACCCTTTGTCTTTAAGTACACAATGTCCTGTGCAATAGAGAGCAACCTTCTTTCTTCGTCACTTGTAACTGTGACCCTCTCTGCACCTACAGGATCTTGGCTAAGACCTGAAGACCATGCAAGGAAGTTGAAAAGCTGATATGGAATGATGTGATTGGTGGTCTGAATATGTAGGTCTTCTGCAGTTGGAGGCCATGTCGAACTTGTTTAAATGCTGTCCAGAGAACACTTCAAGATTTGTGCAGCAGAATACAAAGTTCTCAAACCATCAAGATCTACACATTGACTCGGTGTCATTTTTTGTCAAGATCTACACACACACTCGGTGTCACACACTACACAAATCGTTTTTTCTCATTTTCTCTCTTTTGTGCAAGTTATATTCTTGACGAGTTTCACAAACTTACTGAAATATATTTATATACATCATGTTAGGATATTATGTAGTTGCAGCACGGTGGTCACAAAAGTGAAAGATTTTCGGGGTCAGCATGCAGTCTATAGGTACAGAACACCCAAAGACCAGAAATGATGAAAAAAAAGTGTTTACACTGCAAGGAATGATGCAATAACCTCGGAAAAAATAACTGTAGTTAACCAAGTATGTCCACCAAAGCTTACATCAAATCAAGTGCAATGATGAAAATTGGTAATGATCTAAATCTAGCAGTCTCCAGAACAGAAGCACAGTGCAGTGCACTTGAATGCAGCTTTGGCACACTTGCAGCGTCCAGTACACCCTTTCTTGCAGCCACAGTCGATCAATTCATGGCACGATTTTGATGCTTCAGGAAGAGTGGTCCAAAGAGGCTGCCACCCAGTTGTCTCCTTTGTCCAGCCCCAGTCAGGTGGGTCTGGCATCTCTGGATCCATGACCAATGCCTGGTTACAACAGTTGGCCTGGTAGCAAGTGCGCTTGATGTGCTGCTTGAGTGTTGCCTGGGTTGGAGGAATGTTCTCTAGAGTTCTACACTTCTGTGTGAAGAGCTGTTTCCTGGCATCATTCACTTCCGTGCTCTCACTGGTTCTATCGTACATCAGCACCACAAATCGCTCTAGCAGTAACATTGAGCCTTCACTGACCTCACTTGGCATGCCTAGGAGTTCATTGAAAGCATCATTCACCTCTGGGCATCCCCAATTTAGTTGGAAATGACCTATAATGTTTTTCTACACTATTTGGTTCCAAAATTAAGTGCATTTGAACATTAGACTCGGTGGACTGGCGGCCATTTTGGATTTGACCTCTCACGGTTCTCAGAGGTCAAATCTGACTTCCCTCCACATCTGAAAATAAACCTTATGGTATGCACTAAATATGTTAAAATTTTCATGCTTTTCTCATAAAATGCACAATTTTTGTGTTTATCTGCTGCACTACTAGAGGTAGCATGGGGAGTTACATTAAATCAAGTTTGGAGAGCAAATTCTCATGGAGGCAGCCAGGAGAGGAGTATCGGGCAAAATCTGGTACCTAAAATTTTATTGATCAAAAGACTGACTGTCTAAGGCAGACATACCTTCCAGGGCAGACCCCGAGGCAGACCACAGGATTTTCCTCCGGGCCTACTTGTGCTTTTTGTAAGAAACCTGGGCATTTGATGTCCCAATGTTACGCCCTGAAAAGGGGAAATCAGGATCGGCGTCAGACTTGTTCAACTCCGAATGTGTTGGCTAGTGCGAGAGATCGCCCTTGGAGGACCATGACTTGTGAAGGTCCCCATGCCAAACTAAATGCATCAGAGAACGACCTTATCCAAGAGGGTTACAAACCTTTCATTTCCGAAGGGTGTGTGTCACTGGATGGGGACTTAACTAACCAGAACCTGTTAGGGTATTTAGGGACACGGGAGCACATCAATCTTTGATGCTCGAGGGCATTTTGCCATTGTCTGAAAAACTGTAACTGGGGCTCGTGTCCTCTTACAGGGGGTTGGTGGCTTTGTTAAAGCTCCTCTTCATGTGATCCATTTAAAGTCTGAGTTGGTGTCAGGACCGGTCACTGTAGGTTTACAAGCCACTCTTCCTGTGGAGGGAATTAATTTTATTATCGGGAACGATTTGGCCAGTGGTCAAGTTTCAGGTAATCCAGTGTTGGTTGAAAAGCCCAGTAAGGAAAATAACAGCACAGTTAGCGCAGGAGATTCCGAGGATCTTTCCATCATGTACAGTGACTCGTGCTATGGATCGGAAGCACTCTGAAGAGAATGAGAAGGAAGGTGATGTGGATTTGGATTCCATAGAGATATTGGAGGAAAGGTCAGGGAGACACGGTAGGAAAGGGAGCGACACCAAGGAATCCAACGATAAGGTTTCATCTGGACCAAGGGATAAAATGGAGTGTGCGTCGCAGGCATCTGGAAAGGAAAGGCTGAACAAATGGTCCTTGTCCGAAAGACTTGTTGAAGAGCAACACAGAGATTCTGAACTCCAGAGTCTGATTGGTAAAGCCATTACAGAGGAAGAGGCTATGAAGGTACCTGTTGGTTACTTCATGAAAGCAAAAATACTTATGAGAAAATGGACCACCAGAGGTACCAGCGAATGACGAGTGGAAAGTCCATTACCAAATTGTGGTGCCACAACTGTACCGGAAGGAAATATTGAGTTTGGCACATGAGACACCTTTGGCCAGGCATCTTGGAGTGAATAAGACGTGTGAAAGAATTCTGGCACATTTTTTCTGGCCAGGATTGCGACGTGATGTGGCGGAATTCTGTAAATCTTGTCATTATTGTCAGGTGGTGGGCAAACCTCATCAGAAAACCCCTTCAGCACCTTTAAAACCGATTCCAGCTTTTGAGGAACCATTCAGCCGGGTCATTATTGACTGTGTAGCTCCTTTACCTAAAACTAAGGCTAGACATCAGTATATGCTGACCATAATGTGCTCTTCCACTTGGTTCCCAGAAGCGTTGTCTCTTAGGAAAATTACTGCGACAGTTATTGCGAAGGCCTTGATGAAATTTTTCACCCTGGTTGGCCTACTTCAGGTCATCCAGTCTGATCAGAGTTCCAACTTCATGTCAAAGCTTTTTCAGCAAGTTGTACGCCTGTTGGGAGTGAAGCAAGTGAGGTCAAGTACTTACCATCCCGAGAGCCAAGGGGCCTTGGATAGGTTCCACCAGACATTAAAGAATATAATCAGAAATTACTGCTTTGAATGTAACAAGGATTGGGACGAGGGAATACCCTTATTTCTGTTTGCTACGAGGGTTTGGGGAGGTAACACGTAACAGTTAGTATAATTCTACATGCTGCCCTGTCTTCGAGCAACCATTGAAATTGGTTTAAAATACCTTTAATCAGTGCAATATACTGTTTATTCTACCAGGTGAGTGCCAGGGGTATTTCCCCGATGTTTTTTACACATTATATCCATATTGTGGACATGTTGTATTGTATACACACGTTATGCGTGACATGTCGTGTGCATGTGTCTTGTGCGTGACATATTGCATATATTTTGTGCGCACACACACACGCACAACCTTGATACTCATCATCAGGCAACATGTGAGCATCGACGACGAGGTTCAGCAGACGCAGCACTCGTGTCGGAAGGAAAAGCAAGTCTTCCACATTTGGTGCTGCACGAGCAAACGAAAACTTTTTTATATCAGCCAAATTACAAATCATCGATCTGTTCATCAAGCAACAATGCGTCTCATGAAGCATGACATCGCCGAGGTCCAGGTGAGATCAGGATAGTGGTAGCATAGTATTTTATTCTATTACCTCGACCCTCATGCCTGCTACAACACAACCCTCTCTCTCCCACTTATCTCCTCCATTTCTTCCCTTTCATTCCTTTATTTTTCTCAATTTACCTTCCTCAGCATAAAATATTTGTGATTTACATTATCTCCCCCACTCCTTTGTACACTCCTATTGTAAGCAAACCTTGTATTATTCCCACCATGCAATTAACTAATCTCATTATAACGACATGAAATCTCCCTTCCACTACTGAGAGACAGAAATAACAATTCAATGAGGTAACAATAACCCATCCAAAAGATGGCAACTTGAGATACTGGGGCTCAGCTTAAAATTGTGACACACTTCGATGAAGAGAGACGACACTGTCTCAAAGGAAAACAAACCTTAGCTCTTCCTGACGTAACTGCCTCAATTTGGTAACTTCACTGTATTTCAAGATTGTGGTGCAGACAATTTTATCGGTGTTGATTCTTAGACTGTCAGCAAATCAGAGGAACAGTCCATGGTACTGCACACACGCGTTGTTGTTGTTGTTGTTTTTTATACAGCCTGTGGCTGCTGGTTGCATTATTTCTGGAAGTGCGGCTGTGCCACTGATGCAGTGCCCCTGTTACCGTCAGCTGATACTCATTTTGCCAACTTTGGAAGGATGACAGTCTGAGTCAACCCACCAGGTGTTATTTCAATGGCATAATAGGAGCTTGAACTCAAGACCCAAAGACCTCAAGCCAGCTACCTTAAAAATAAAAAAAAGCAAAGAAGTCACTGGTACTTGAGAGGTCGTGACTCTGGACAGAATGGTAAATGTGGTGACAGGCCTCAGCGAGTGTGATGGGCTGGCAGGACAGCCTCGAGTTACACACACTCACTTCTAAGCTGTCAAGCCTGGGTTTGAATCCCCACCCAGCTATATCCAAACTGTCAACCCGCTGTGTCACAGTCTGGTTGATTCATCAATGCGTGTCGTCCTTCGGATGGACTATGAACTGGGTCTCCCGTCTGCCGGCATTAGTTGGTGGATGTTAAAGATGCCGCAAAGTTCTCCGGAAAGAGCAGGATCGCTTTGCTCTGCTGCTGAGCTTGCTGGGGGAGCTTGGAGCTTTTTCATGACTCCCTTCGCCCCCTCTAAAATAAATTCCTGACTATACCAGTGCCTGTGGGGCGCTTGTACTGACTTTTGGCCCCGGGCACCACAAACCTTAACAACGCCACTGCTCTTGCCCCTTCTTGCCTTGCCATGTGGGGATCATAACTACCAAGATTGGTGAATTTCTGCATAATCGTTTTTGAGGAGATTGCGTGACGGACAGATAGACAGTTGTGGAGCCGATTACAATATCCCCCAGTTTTTTTATGTACAACAACAACAACATGCATTTTAAGGCCATTTTCCCTGCTAGAGCGGGGATTATCCTTGCGGTCCCCATGACAATCTTCTCCATTTTGCCCTATTTTCTGCATCTCTCCTTGTTAACCCCCTTGCCCGCATTTCTTCTTCCACCATCTTTAGCCAAGTCTTTCTCGGTCTTCCCCGTCTTCTACTTCCTTCTACATCAATTTCCATAACTCTTCTCAACCAGTCACTTTCATCCTTCCTCAACACATGACCAAACCATCTCAACCTGTTCCTCTTCACAGCATCAATCACAGGCAATATTTATGTAGAGAGATAATTATAATCCCTTAAATTATGCAGATAATTTTTTATGTAGAGATAAATATATTCTTCTACTTATTATAATCCCTTAAATCCACACATCTGATGAATTGCAAGCTTCATTTAATGCCCCTCCCACTCCCCCTGCTGCCCTGTTAACCTAATTTAATTTTCCAGTGTCAGTAAAACACCAGTCTTCTTAAAACTCCAGGCTTACCAAAAGGAATGTTGAAAAATGGGTTCTGAAGAGCAGCCATTGCAGTGCTGCGTTGGCATCGATCAAACACAAGCATGCTGTCAAACAACAAGGTGACCATTCAATATGTCACAAACAATTTATTGACGTTTCATCATTGTAAATTATAGTCAAAGCCAAACCATCCACTCAACTTCAATTCAATCAGAAAGGGCATCATGCTTCCTCTTCCAAGATCATCGCTCTATACCAGAGCTCAAATATGGTATTTTGTTAGCTTAAGCATAAGGGTTAGCCTTCAAGATAATTAATTAGTATTGTTTCACAATTGTGACCCAGGATCAGTCTCTGAAGCACCTTCATTTACATTTCCAACCTCATTCCCCAGGCTCAATGTGCATTTTCAGCATCTGCAAAACTTGCTTCAAACAACAACAAGGTTGGGAAATTAAAAATCTGCTGCAAAACTTGCTTCAGGCATCTACCCACGGTCAGCTTACCCTTTTATAAGGTCTCGTAGGTGGCAAACAAGGATTGTAGAGAAAAGATCTTCCCTGAAGGACAAGATTCTATCCACCACCATCAAACTGTGTGGCTGAGCAGGTTCCATCAATAACCAAAATGGATGGGATCACACAATTTGGGAGGTGGGTGAGAAGGGGAAAAAGCAAATTAAATAAATATTTAGCTTTCCTATGTTTATCTGTATCATTTCCTCAGCACTGATGCAAGCGTCAGTATCAGCAGCAAACCAAATTGTGTTTTGAAAGTCCCAGCAGATTAGGCTGGCTTCCCATTAATTGTCAAAGTAGAAACATGCTCGTGCTGCAAACTATTGGTAAGCATGCAATGGCCAATCAATGTGTCGTGCATAGCCTGTTTAGTGTTTAGTGGGTTTGTGCACAATTTATATTTACACAACACAGCATGCATAAATCAACAAACTTTACAAAGACTTCACTTCCTGAACAGGCTTCTGAGCTCTAACCATTGGCCAATGGAATTTAACTATTGGTCAAAGGACAGACATGTCATGGCGAAGTACAACACATGATTTTTACATGGCACACAACATGTGGTACACAGCATGTGGGTTGGGAGTTGGGTCACACTGTCAAACTTTGCTCCAGATGACAAGAAAGAACGGTTTTTTTTGTTTACAAGGGCAAGGCTCGTGGAAGAGCTAGTACACTGAACGGATCAGGACACAACAGAACAAAAGCATATACGTAGAGAGAGGAAGGAAATATCAACAGTGGGGTTGAAGGACAAAATACAAGGAGGAGGCATAGGGGTGGACAAGATGGGTAAGGAAGCAAACTCTCATGAAGGAAAAACTGGAAATTTTGAAGGAGGTGGGGCTAGGGGTGGGTGGGTGGGCGGGGCTAGGTTAATGGGGGTAGAAGAGATCATGATTTTGGATGGGGGGTTATCTGAGATGGTGGTGAACAGCTGTCTTGAAAACTTAGACGGAAGAATGAGATTGAAGAGAATGTGGAAGTTTGTTCCACAGGTGTGAAAAAGAGGAACTAGAGTGAAGTTGATGATGCACCATCGCAAATCCACACGCTTCACACCTAAAACAAAGTTGAAAGATGGCAAAAACCGCTCTGCCAGGAATGACCCAATATCAAATTTTCAGTTAATTGTTTCTCCTGTTTTGACTCTTGTGACCTGACCCTAAGTCCCCACCCCATTGGGCATGAACAGAGTGTAAAATCCCCAAAAAATCGTTACATATATGTGTCCCCCAATGTAGAATGCATATACAAAGTTTCATGAAAAATGTTTTTAAATGTGCACATAATTGCATTTTCTGGCATTTGAACTTTTGACCCCACTCAAGGGGTCAGGGCCAAAATGATACTGCTCTTGCATGTGGTGACCATAACTACCAATTTTGGTGAATTTCTGCCCAACCGTTTAGGAGGAGATAGAGTGACGGACGGACAGACAGACAGATGGAGCCAATTAAAATATTCCCCCGATTTTTTTTTTTAAAGCATGGGGATAACAAATGAATGGAAGTGAGCAGTGATTCTGGATTTTGGGAGTGTCACCAGAAGAGGGTTGATGGTAGACCGCGTGCACCCTGCAGAAACCTGGGAGGGGAGGAGAAAACACAGAAAGAGCAGAGAGTGCAAGACCAAAAAGGAGGTAGTAGAAGGTCGAGAGATCACCGACCTATCTGCGATGGGAAAGTGATAAGCCCATAAACTTAGCTTTATTGCAGGACATTTGGAGTGCCCCATGACAAAGCAGTACATTTGGAATGTTGGACACTTTTTCTCACACAAACTCGGGTATACCCATCCGAGAGACCAATTTAAAGAAATTGTAAGGAAGGCTCAAACGGATGCTTGCATACCATAGAACATTGACAAATCTTAGTACAAAAAGAAGGAATGACAGAATATAACAAGAGGGTGAATTGCTTTGCAATGCATGTCCCCTACCAAGTTTCAGTTCAATATGTTTAAGTGTAAGGGGAAAAAGTCTGGAAAATTTTGCACCAGTAAACACATCCCTTTATATTTGGGTGCTATATACATGGGCCTGGTGTTGGCTTAGCGGTTAGGGTGCAGGCTTGGGATCCTAGGATCCTGGGTTCGAATCCCGGTCGATCGCTGAATTAACACCAAGGGGGTTGACTCAGCCTGTCATCCTTCCGAGGTCGGCAAATTGAGTACCAGCTTGCTGGGATGAATGATCCCGGTGTGTACCCCGGTTTCGAATAGGTACACCGTATCCCTGCGCATCGTAAGAAGCGACCAAGGGTTGGCGTCAGGAAGGGCATCCGGCCATAAAAACATTGCCTCAAACAGGGAACCATGATTGTCATGGGGCCCGCAAGGCTAACCCCCGCTCTAGCGGGGAAAATGGCCTTAAACCGATCCTTCATATTCATTCATTCATATAATACCACATTAGGTGCCGAAAAGAATAAAAATAACCCGATGTACATACATGAAGCAAAAACATGTGTACGGCTTATGTGTATATGGAATACATTGTGGTTATATACCTGGGATAATTCCAATTGGACTGGGCCATGGACGAACACCCAGGCCTAAGGTCTGAGGCCTGCCAATCTAGGGTTCTTCATTTGGGGTGGTCAGGCCAGCTGTCCAGCCAATGGGAGTAAAGCAGTGGGGTGGAGTCAGGGCAGCCGAAAACCGGCCCATATATAATATGTGATATTTTCTAAGTTCAAAAAGGGCATAACTCCCTGAAACCAAATGCCCCAAAACCAAACTTCTTCTGTAACTTATCATAATAAAGCCATGTACCAAGTTTCAGTTGAATATGTTGAAGGGTATGGAAAAAAAAGTGCAGAAAACGACAGGTGGGATGGACAGATGGACGGACAGACTGAGAGCAAACCTATAGTCAACTACCAGGTAGGGGACTAATAATATTACCAGACACTATGCTGTAATGGTTAGAGCATCCGCTCTGAGTCTGGGAGGTCAGCGGTTCAAATCCCGGGCGAGTCATACCAAAGTACGTGCTGCTTACTTGCTTGACATTCAGCATTTAAAATGTTAAGAGTGAGGACAATCCCATTAGGTAGGCATCAATTGGGTGGAGCAAATTACTCAAGAAATGCTCCACTGTGTGTGGTGAGAAAGGCAGTGCCATTGGTGTGGCAGCTGTTATCCAGAGTGCCCTGGGAGGTGATGGCATTTCTCCCAAGCTCAGTGGCTGGGTTTGTCTCGTCTAACAGTCCTGTGTTGTCTCGTTAATTTATCCATGTCCAGGTGTGTGAGATGTGTGTGTGGCAGGTGCACTACAAGCCTGAGATACTGATGGGAAAAAAAAAGAAAAAAAGATTGCCCCTCCAAAATGCCCCTCCCGGTGAAGCGCATCTTACCGCCCATTCCGGCGAAGGTCCCAAGTCCTTCAGACGTATCGCCCAGTACATCTCAAGCAGGATGATTCCAAGGCTCCACAAATCCACTGGGCAGCCGCACTTTGAGCCAGAGCTAAAGACATCCCCCATCACTACAGCAAGAAAATATTATCAATAAGATGTAAATGTTTACTCCATGCATGACAACTATGACTCAAACGTTATTTGAACAACAAATAACACGTTATTGACACAGATAAACCATTTCATAGGAAAAGGGGAATTGCAGCTGCGAAGCACAAATTAGCCATTTACGTGAAGCTGCCTGGTTTTGGATCTCCGCCTCGGGTGCACGGTAGCCTTCCGTCTGAATGTATTTCACATCCTGAAACCAATACAAGCACACACCATAAAATATGGTGGTGAGGCAGACACCAAACAAATCTATGTTAAAACACATCAACGTTTACATGCGTCTGTGTCTCCCTTTCATCTATTCCCAGACCAGTTAAATTGTCTCTCATCAAGCTGCTTCAGAAATTAATCACCAAACTCTGTCATTCACGACTTCCCTCCCACAACCACCGTCCCACTTCTGCCCCTTCTGCCCCTTCTGCCCCATCTCTCCCACTCCCCTCCCCCCTTGATGCTACACAGGAAGTAAATCCAACACCGCTTTCGAAATGGAGATCAAAATATGATGTAGTCATTCATGTAAGACACTTCAAACGATTATAATACAACTTAGTCGTGATTATTAACTGGGATTAAACGACCTCCATTCCTACTCTGAGTTAGCACTTTGTTGCATTGAAATTTTCCATTCATTTGTTGTCAAGCACTTTACTTACGCCACCGACCACCCATATCTATTGCACGTGACTGCTTGCTCGTTTCCCCTTCGTTATTCTCTATCAAAACTCTGAAACTCACTTCTCAAATTAATCATTCTATGTGACAGCACAATCAAGTGTTTTTTTGTATTCAACCAAGTCAGCCATCTTACTTGCTCGCCATGCTTGAAGCTCAGCCCAAAGTCGATGAGTTTAAAGCACTCGTCTTTTGCACTCCAAAGAATGTTTTGTGGCTTGAGGTCGGCATGTACATAGCCACGCGCATGCAGGAAGGCAAGGGCATGCAAAACATCTCGTGTGCAATGCTGCAACATCCATAATGAAGAGCCACGCTCTGCAACACACATTCCGCAAAAATAATGCATTAATAAGCGACCCCGTTATTATAATAAGTTGGTGGAATGGCGTCGACCTTGGGGTTCACAGCTGGACTGAGCGACCTGTATTGATGGGCCAAGTGCTGCATTATCACGAAAAGGCATGTTTAAATTTGATTGCTGGGAAAATATAGAATTGCTGCGGACAGCCGGAGGTGTTAGGCCTACAATGCAAGGCACTTACACAGTAATTGGGACTCCCAATTTTTCCAATGCTATGATTCCTGTTATTATTGAAAAGTGCGCTAGCACTCTATTATGCAGGGATGGAGCAGAAAATAAAATGTCGGTCCCACCCTCTACATACAAAACTATATATATATATTGTTGCGGTTCTGAGAATGTACATATTGATTAATAAAGGTTAAAGGTTTTGCCCCCATAGTTAGTCCACATGCAACATGTAGGCCACCTTAGAACTTTAGTTATGTCATAGTATATGTGAGAATAAGGCCATTTCCAATAGTGATACCTGCGTTGTGTAAAATAAATAAGAGTAGGTCCCATTCATTTTGCGGCCCACCCTCCAATCTACCTCGTTGGGCAGCATCCAGTCTGCGCCCCATTTTTGCTATTGCCCCTTGCATTAGGATGCTCAAACCAGCCAAATGTCACGAGGTAAGCCTGGAAAAGGGGGAGGAGCGCGAGGTCGGGGTGTGGCCACGTCAAGCAGACGTCAAGGGCGGAGCCGGTAAGAGCCAACAACCAACCAGGGCTCGGGTGAAATGGCGTGAGGGACGTGGTAGTGCGCGGCTGGCAAATTTGAGAGGGTTCGCTGGGCGGCGCGATATAATCGCGCACGCAAAGCCCTTCGAGAGGACTTATGCGACGTGACTGTGCTAATTGGACTGGCCAGAAGGACTTATGCGCTTTATTGAAGGACTATTGGGAGAGGTGCTTTGTTGGAAGGACTTGAACGAAGGACTGGCTGGCGTTAAGAGTTATAAGCAAGGACTTACGCAAAAGCGCTGGTATCAAGAGGTAAAGAGGACTCTCGTGCGGAAGAATTGATAAGGACTATTGGGAGAGGCGCTTTGTTGGAAGGACTTGAACGAAGGACTGGCACGATTCGCGCATTACAGAGGACTTGAGGACTGAAGCCAAGCATTGGTATTGCGAGGACTCTCGTGCAGAAGAATTGATAAGGACTATTGGGAGAGGTGCTTTGTTGGAAGGACTTGAACGAAGGACTGGCTGGTGTTGTTTTTTTTTTTTGTTTTTTTTTGTATACTGAATCGAGGCTCGTGAAAGAGCTAACATTTATTTCACAAACAAATCAACCAGACAAACAAAACACACAAAAAGAGGGAGCGGAAGACAAGATGGGGAGACAAGATGGGGAGAGAAGGGGAAGCACACAACCACAACATTTGAGAGCAGGGAGAAGTGTGGGAGGGTTAGGGCTTGGGGGCAGGAGGCGTGGGAGGGGGATGGCGGGGGGGGGGGGGGGGAGAGGTATAAAACACAAGGGGACCGAAATTAGCGGGGGTAGAAAAGATCAAGGTTTTGGATGGGGGAGGATAAGAGATGGTGGTGAACAGCTGTTTTAAAGACCTGGAGGGTGCAGTGGGATTGAAGAGAGTGAGGGAGTTTGTTCCAGAGGCGGGAGAAAAGAGGAATGAAGGAGTGAAGGTGAGCAGAAAGTCTTGATTTTGGCAGTTTAACCATAAGAGGGTTGCAGGCAGATCTTGTGTGACTTGTAGGAATATTTGGGGGACATAGTCCAGAGAGGGCTGGGGGGGCAAGGCCAGAGAGGAGTCGGTAGAAGACAGAAAGACCACCAACCTGCCTGCGGTGAGTGAGTGAAAGGCCCTTGGAGTTAGCTTCATCGCGGGAGATTCCAATGATTCTGAACGCTTTGGTTTCAACAGCGTGAAGACGGGCTAGGTGTGAGGCAGGAGCACCAGACGAGAGGGGAGAGCAGTATTCCATAGAGCTGCGGATGAAAGCCTTGTATGTGGTGAGGAGCTCAGGTGTGCCAAGGAAGGACTTCGCACGACGGAGGATGCCCAGTCGGCGACTGGCTTTGGAGGCCAGATTTGAAATGTGGTTTTCCCAGGAAAGATCATGGCAAATAGTGAGACCCAAAAGCTTGAGTGACAGAACTTCTTGGAGAGGATTATTCAGAAAGTGGATGGGAGGGTTTTCCAGTCGGTCTTTTCGGAGAGACATCGTAAGAGTGTGAGATTTATCAGGATTGAAAGACATGTTCCATTTGTTTGCCCAGTCTGTGATTTTGTCCAGGTCTGCAGAGAGTGAGGAGGCTGCAGACTGCCGATCTGAGGGATGAGGAATGGAGCGACAGAGAGTAGAGTCATCAGCAAAGAGATAGAGAGGATTTTCAAGAGAGTCAGAGAGATCATTGATGAAGACCAGAAAAAGCACAGGGCCCAGAACACTACCTTGGGGAACTCCAGCCTGAACAGGAAGAGGAGATGAGAGAAACCCATTCAGGGCCACACGTTGACTATGACCAGAGAGGAAGTCCGCCAGCCATATGTGGAGATTTCCATGGATACCAAAGGAGGAGAGTTTGGTGAGCAGAGCAGGGTGCCAGACCGTATCGAAGGCACGTGAAATGTCAAGGGAGACAGCTCTAATTTCCTGTTTGGCGTTGAGGACCTCCATCCATTGTTGAGAAAGCAGAAGCAGCATGTCCAGAGTAGAGTGACCAGGTCTGAAACCAAATTGATGATCAGAGATCAAGCCATTGGAGAAGAGGAAAGATTTCATATCTGAAGCAATGATGGATTCCATGACTTTGCTGATAATTGGGAGAAGGCTGATTGGTCTGTAGTTGCTGGGATCTGTTTTTGCACCTTTTTTGTGGTGGTATAAGCTGTATAAGCAAGGTGTTTGTGGTATAAGCAAGGACTTGCTGGGAAAGCGCATTAAGGACTCGCATCAGTGGCGCATTGGAGAGGACTTCGGCGGGAAAGGCGCTTTGGATTGAACTGGATCGAGAGTGCATACAGCGCTGGTTCTGCTATTACGTATGTGGCCGAGACCGCGAGTATAACCGCCAAGCCGGTTCGTTTATTACGTACGTGGCTAAGCCGCGAAGTAACTGCCCAGCCTAGCTTACCCTTCGACGATAATTGTCCGATCCGTGCCAACGACACGCGGGGAGCTTTCTGCCGTCCTTCCATCTTCTTCACAGCGAGTCGGGGACCCGGAGAACGAGCTGTGGACATCATCCCTGGACCATCAACCCTGACCATCTATATCCCCGTGAGTGTGTGTCTGTGTGTGCGGGCCCGTTTGTCCAGGGGATAAGTTAAGACTGTTCTTAAGGCTGCACTGTGTTTCTTCTTCTTCGCATCATTGTACAAAGTGTTAATAAACCAATCTGTTCTTCCTTTCTGCTTAACCCGACCGTATTAGTGATTTCTTCCATTGGGTAAGCGTGGCACGATTCGGCACCGCTCAAATCGGGTTAGTTCCTGTTAACAGCTCGGATCACGGCTCGCTATCGCTCGGCGTTTCCACCTAAAACCGTGGTTCGGGCGGGGTTATTTCCTTGCTTCCTGGGAGGCGCTGGTAATTAGGTAATAGGAATAATTCGGCCAACCACCCTATTCAGCGCTGACCGGAAGGAACGTAATAGCTTCGGATCACGTCGGCTAGTAAAAGACAAGGGGATTAATCCCCCCTTGGTAAGGGGAAGGCCGACGTTGAGATCCGCAACAATATATATATATATATTGTTGCGGTTTGGTGTTTTTATAATAAAGGTTAATTTCCCATCCTAGTTTAGTTACACTACAACATGTAGCCTCGTTTAAGCTCAGTTATTTCTTCGTAAATTTAAGCGTAGACCTTTCCTGTGTTTAGTTTTGCGTTGAGTAGGATAATGAGAATAGGGTCCCCTTACGATGCTTATGATGCCTCGATGCTTTTGGTTTTGGCGCGAAATACCAAGAGGCCGGCCTGAACAAGTCGATCAAGGCCAAAGAAAGGCGGAGGAGGAGCCGACGGTAAGCGCGAGCCGCTAATCAGGGCTCGAGGGGAGCGACTTACCACTGCGGCAAAAGGCGGGGTTTGGAACATTCGAGTCGGGCCAGGGCGGGACGGTATAACCCTGTGCCCAGAGCCCCCACCTGAGTTGGTGAGTTATGAGGCAGACGAGTTGGCAAGTCGGGAGCTCAGTTATGAGACGAGAGGAGACGCGCTGAGTTCAGTTATGAGGCAGACAAGTTATGAGTCGGGGTCCTCAGTTGAGTTATGAGAAGGGATGCGCTGTGTTCAGTCCTCCGTTGAGTTACGAGAGTGAAAGCGCTGAGTTACGAGTTATGAGTTCGGAGCGCTCAGTTTGACGGCAGTTGTATTAATCGCGCTGTAAAAGACAGACGTGCCGGGCCACAGACGCGCATATTTCCCTGCCTGCCTGCCTGCCTTTGCCAATATACGTGCCGCGAGGATTTTCCCACCTGCCTGCCTTCGCCGGGATACGTGCTGTGACCGCCAGAGGGCCACGCTGGGTGAGCTGTTCCTGGAGCGGCCAAAGCAGGCGCGTGAACATTCTTCCTTCATCTCCCTGTGTGTGTAAGTGGGCCCATTGTCTGGGTAATAAGTTAAGACTGCTCAAGACTGCCCTGTGTCTCTTCTTCTACCGAATCATTGTAAATAGTGTCCTTAAATCGTGTTATTCCTTTGATTCGACCGTTTCGTCCCTTCAATCATTGACTTAGCATGGTACGAATTAGATCGCTCTGATCGGGCTTCATAAGAAAGGTAACAGCACGGGTCACGTGGTACACCATCCACTCGGGTGTACTCAATTACGCGTGGCTCGTGCGAGACTCGATCCCCGCTTCCGCTGCGGCGTGGGTACTCAAGGTACGTGCGAACTTGTCCCGAGACCCTTTTCCACATCTGCCCGGAAGTGGCGACTCAGCCTCGCGGTTCGAAGACCCAAGGAGAAAAAGGGGCTCAACCTCCCCTTTGTAAGGGAACGGGCTTCGGAAAACAGCAACAATATATTGTTGCGGATCCGGGGGTCGGCGCTCCCCTAACCAAGAGGGGGGTTAATCCCCTTGTCTTTTACACTGGCCGATCCCCCAGCTCTGGAAATTATAACGCTCCTTTGCGGGGTTGAGATTGGCCAGGGTGATTGGTCAAGATGGGCTCCCAAATACCTTTGCCAATCTCCGCAAAACAGGGAGATAACTTCCGCCCGAGCCGCAGCGTTAATGGATACGCCGAGTGAAGCGAGCCGCGACTCGGGCCGTTAGCAATAAGACTAAACCCGATTAAGCTGTTGGCCAAATCGTGCCATGTATATCAATTGGGGACAGGACGAAAGCGATCGGATGAGAAGAAACCAAGGGGTAAAGAAAGAACAAATATGGTTTATTTATACAGTAATGATTAAAGAGGAAACGAAAGGGCAAGAATATACAAGAGAGGAAATAAAAGGACACAGGGAAATCTTAAACTACATAGTCTTAATTAACACGCCCAGGACAGAACAAACACACTTACACGAAAGGATGGAATGGCAGGGATGGTGGGAAGGAAGAGAAGGGTCCAGGGCATATGGTAGGCGTCGAGGTCCGGCTCCAACCTCGCGCTCCGCTCCCGGTTTGAGGCGAAACCCGGCAGCCAGCTCCGCGTGTCGTTGAACGCGACCGGACAATTATATACAGCGGAGGAAAACTGGGATCTTCGCGTATGTAATAGCTGGATGGTCGTGCTAGCGAACCCTCTCCAACACTTCTTTCACAGTGCGCGCCTCCAACAAGTTCATGAACACAACCAAGGCCTTCTCCACAACTCTCTTGTGCACGCCTTCTCTCCCCTTTTTAGCTCGACCCTCTTGTGCATGCCTTCTCTCCCCTTTTTAGCCTGACTCTTGTGCACGCCTTCTCTCCCATTTTTAGCTCGACTCTTGTGCACGCCTTCTCTCCCATTTTTAGCTCGACTCCGTAAGTAGTCTGCGGCGGCGCTTATATTGGCCGCCCGCGTATCAAGCCGCCTGCCTTTTGGAAACGCCCACCGGTGAGCTCGCCTCGGCCTTGGTTGGTCGCGAGGGCTCACCGGTCCCGCCCCTTGATGAGGCGTTGACAGAGCCACACCTTGTTCCTGGCGCTTGGCTGACTCCTCCCCCTTCTTCTCCAAGACGACCACGTGCGTAATGGCGTCGCACGGGTTAGAAACCAATCGCACTGATGTTGAGGGAGCTGTAGGGCCTATTCTTATTTCATTAATGCAACGTAGATTCAAACTATTGGGAACAGAGCCTTACCTGAAACACATACTAATGAAATAACTAAAGAAGTCCTATGGTGTCCTACGTGTTGCTCGTGGCCTATCTATGGTGCTCTCTTTTAACATTAGAAGAGGGGATATTTACAGGGGATTATTTATAAGGGATTATTATTTACAAAGTGGAGGGTTCTAAAAACCACAACAATATATAAGAAATGTCTGTTTGTTTGTGAACCTACTCTTCTGAGCTCCCAAGGTTAATCGGCACAAAACTTTATAGGATAACATTTTTCTACATTTTGAGCACCTAAATAGGGGTTTTAAAAGTTATTTTCTCACAATTCATAACTTAATACCATCCAAGCCGCCACCTGTCGCCATGATCTCCGAGGGTTGATCCACATATACAAATCTTTTTTAAGCGCCCAATTTTTATCAGATTTAACCCTTTGAGTACGGATGACGTCCAGTGCCGCAACCGGCGAAAAAGTTTTGTGTACAGATGACGTTACTACACGTCATCGATTATACCTATAAATGGATCGTCAGTACGTGGTTGCATTCCATTAATCCCGTACCAGGGGTATTTTTATCAAAAAAAAATCCCGTACTCAAAGGGTTAAACACGGATATTAATATAATTAGTTTGATGGTGAGCTCAGATCATCAAATACGTTATCATATGTGAGAAACAACTCTTAATTAAGACGTTACCATGATCGATAAGTCAGGCAAAGAACTTATGTCAAGTCACCTCTCAAATGCGCTAATTATTCAAAAACCGAAAATAGTACAAACACAACCTACACATCGTTTTAAAGGTAATTTTACTGCTCATCTAACATCACTCTCAAGTGTGAAAAATAGTTTGTAGAAAAAGGACACACGTGACACCAAACCGCCACTTAACGGGTGAACCTCCAACAATTACCTCATTTCTCATCCTCACATCAAGGGGAGTTGTTTTGCTCTATGCTTGGGATCATACTGCTTTGAGCTCCCAAGGTTAATCACAACGAAACTTTCTACCATCTGATTTTTTACCACGATATACCTGAATAGGGGTTTTATACCGTGATGAGGAGGTCATTTGGCCCGTTATTGTCGTGTTGCACTCCAGTTAATATATTTACAAACCCAAGGTATTTTCTTTACTACAGTTTCACTCCCTTTCGACCCTTTCCACCCCTTAGACCCTTTACATCCCCTTAGATCCCTTTCGACTCCTTAGACCCATTCAACCCTTTACACTCCTCAGAACACCTTTTGACCCCTTTTAACCCTGTACACTCCTTCGACCTCTTTATACCCCTTCGACCTTTCCACCCTTTTGCCCTGAGGGCGTGAATGG
Source organism: Myxine glutinosa (assembly GCF_964187855.1). NCBI lineage: Eukaryota > Metazoa > Chordata > Myxini > Myxiniformes > Myxinidae > Myxine > Myxine glutinosa. The sequence goes on along the minus strand of NC_136268.1, from coordinate 106,381,620 downwards.
TGTTGGTGTCCTGTTTTCTGAGGAGTTTGTAGACAGTGTGGTGAGTGTGACTAGAGTGAGTGATAGGTTGATGATGGTGAAAATGATGATTGGAAAGCTCTTGGTGAACATCATCTCGGGATATGCTCCGCAGGTTGGTCGAAGCGATGAAGAGAAGGACAAGTTCTGGTGTGCGATAGAGAAGCTGATGGAAAACGTGAAAGATGAGGAAGTTGTTGTGGTAGGAGGAGACCTAAATGGACATGTGGGAAGGAGTATGGATGGTTTTGACGGTGGATCAGACTCGGCAACGGTTGCTCGAGTGAGATGTGCATGGAAGAAGTTTCGGGAATTGAGTGGCGTGCTGATGATGAGGGGAGTGTCGTTGAAGCTGAAGGGAAAGGTGTATGCCGCATGTGTGAGAAGTGTTATGATTTATGGGAGCGAGACATGGGTAATGAACGTAGAGCAGCAACGAAGGTTGGAAAGGGTGGAAATGCGAATGGTTCGACGGATGTGCGGAGTATCGTTGAGAGAGAGGAAGACAAATGATGAATTGCGAAAGATGATGGGAATAGAGCCTGTGATTGATGCTGTGAAGAGGAACAGGTTGAGATGGTTTGGTCATGTGTTGAGGAAGGATGAAAGTGACTGGTTGAGAAGAGTGATGGAAATGAATGTAGAAGGAAGTAGAAGACGGGGAAGACCGAGAAAGACTTGGCTAAAGATGGTGGAAGAAGAAATGCGGGCAAGGGGGTTAACAAGGAGAGATGCAGAAAATAGGGCAAAATGGAGAAGATAGTCATGGGGACCGCAAGGCTAACCCCCGCTCTAGCAGGGAAAATGGCCTTTAAAATGCATGTTGTTGTTGTTGTTGTTGTTGTTGACCTTTACACCCTTTAGACCCTTTCATACCCATTTCAACCCTTTTGAGACATTTTTCAGACCTATTGACTTTTTAAGACCCTTTGAACATTGTAAGACCCTCTGGACAACTTAAGACTATTTGGACACTTTTGACCGCTTTTGCTCTTTCGTCCTTGGACACCTTTAGACCCCATTTGGCCCTTTTAAGAGCCTTGATTCTTCAAACACTTTAGTCCCCTTTATGACCCTAAAAGCACTTAAGACCCCTTAGAAAATTCAAAAATAATTCTTCCCAAAATCGTTTTTGACAAACTTTTCCATACACAATTTGCGTCACACCACAAGTTGCAATGACGAATCCAAACTGATATTTCAAATTGAAACTGATGTTGAAAAGTGAAACTGAAACGACTGATATGTGGATCATCGAATGGGAAACCAGAATGAAATGCTGTGGGAAATTGCTGAAAGCAAAGATATAGTGAGTATACTACTGTGTTCAAAAAGTATCCGACCTTTATTTTTCGTGGGTAAAAAAAAAGAAGCTAGGGAGGCGTTGATTGGTGCACGTATGTAGGCGATCCTAATGCGCACGCGTGAATTTTTTCCCACCTGCAGAAGCTGTCATTCGACGGCAGACCGCCGATGAGTGAGGACATGTAAGTGAGCGCCGTCGGATTTTCGTTTTTCGACAAAATGACGGAAAAACTTGAACAACGCTACTGCATCAAATTTTGTGTAAAGCTTGGCGATTCCAAGTGGAAACAATCCGCAAGATTCAACACCGTTCATTCCATTATGAAGGAGGATTTGGGCTTCAGGAGAATCTCAGCGAAGTTCGTACCAAAGCTGCTAACGATTGAGCAGAAGCAACTCCGTTTGGAGATCGCACAGGACATGCTGGAGACTGTGAACAGCGATCCCAGCTTCCTCAACACAGTGATCACTGGCGATGAGTCCTGGGTTTATGGGTACGACCCAGAAACCAAGTTGCAGTTTTGAAGCAAGTTTGATGAAACACAAAAGTTGATGCAGTAGCGTTGTTCAAGTTTTTCCATCATTTTGTCAAAAACGAAAATCCGACGGCGCTCACTTACATGTCCTCACTCATCGGCGGTCTGCCGTCGAATGACAGCTTCTGCAGGTGGGAAAAAATTCACGCGTGCGCATTAGGATCGCCTACATACGTGCACCAATCAACGCCTCCCTAGCTTCTTTTTTTTTACGCACGAAAAATAAAGGTCGGATACTTTTTGAACACACTATGTAGAGAGAGGGGAAGGTCGGGAGCTGAAGAAATAATGTGGAGAGGGATAGGTGCCTGGAGGTGGTCGGTTGGTATGGAAAGAAATTTGGTGATCTTCCATCAGGCCCTAGGCCAAAAACATGCCTAAACCCGTTTCCCAGCTGAGCCATCATAATATTACCCTCACTCCTGAGCAGTACTTCGGAGGTACAACAAGCATGGATTGTAAATCTTAGCTGATAGAATGGAACGAGGTTGTCGAGATTACAGCTGCATTACCAAACATGAATACCAAGTTTCGTCCACACCCATCCATAACGTTTTGAGATATCCTGCTCTGTATCGTTTTTGGCCCTATCTCCCAATGGTGAAGAATCACTTTATAAAATTCTAGTAGCCGGATCCGAATCCGGATCTTCACCAAAATCTAATCATTTCGTCCTCGTCACATACGCTACATCTCTGCCAAATTTCGTCCGAATCTGTCCACAACTTTTTGAGATATTTTGTTCACAAACAAATTAACAAATGGACAGACAGGGGTGAAAAAATAACCTCCATCCACCTTTGGTGGCAGAGGTAATAAAAAGGATACTTGAGTTTAACAGATACCAAACAAAAAGTGTAACACCATGTAAAACAGGTATAGCAACAAAATGACCAACAGTAAATAAAACGAGAGCGATGTTGATGGCGAGTCATCGCAAATCCCCACGCTTCCCAATGAAAGCAAAGTTGAGAGATGACAAAAGTTCCATCAGGAATGACTCGATATCAAATTTTGAGTTAAAAATATATTGGTGTGACCTCTGTTCCCACCTCGTGGGGCATGAACCTGGGGCAGTTCAGTTCCATTTTGCACACGGGGTAGTTAAAAGAAATGCTCGATTTGCAGTGACCGACATGCCACAGTGAATGTCAGATGGGATGGACCAATTAATGGAAAGAGAAACAGATGGGAGGACAGGCCGATTACCAGTTGCTTCATGTCCATGTGCCAAATGCTCCCAGCGAAGTAGCAACTCTGACACACTGATGTCAAGTAGTTCTAACAGCAGGCATGGCGTTCTAACAGCAGGCATGGCTGCGACGTGGGTCCTGGTAGGCCAGACAGTGGTCCCGGGTTCATAAACACCCCGTACAACTGAACTGCACAAAAGAGGGGGATAGAACGAAAACAAAGGCTTCCATCCATCCTCTCTTGATCATCAATGGTGAACCTATTTGACTTGTGCAAATAAAGCATTGATCACAATTTGGTTAAATTTACATATTTTACACTCATTTCATATTTGCTTTCAAGAAGCATTGTGCACACAAAATGGGAACGGCGGAATCACAAAAAACAGACAAGTGAATTGCATTGTCTTCGATTACAAAGTCGAGGATCATGGAAGAGCAAGGAGATGGTTAATATGAAGGCAAAGGGAGAGCAAGGAGACTGGAGGGAGGGCGAGGTGACGGGAGGGAGGGAGAGGTGACGGGAGGGAGGGCGAGGTGACGGGAGGAAGGGAGGGTGAGGCGAAGGGAGGGAGGATGAGGCGACAGGAGGGAGGGCGAGGCGACGGGGAGGAGGGCGAGGCGACGGGAGGGAGGGCGAGGCGACGGGAGGGAGGGCGAGGCGACGGGAGGGAGGGCGAGGGGACGGGAGGGAGGGCGAGGGGACGGGAGGGAGGGCGAGGGGACGGGAGGGAGGGCGAGGTGACAGGAGGGAGAGCGAGGCGACGGGAGAGCGAGGCGACTGGAGTGGAAGAGACTGGAGTGGAAGAGACTGGAGTGGAAGAGACTGGAGTGGAAGAGACTGGAGTGGAAGAGACTGGAGTGGAAGAGCCTGGAGGGTGAGGCGACTGGAGGGTGAGGCGACTGAAGGCGATGGGGTGGCGAGGAGACGGGGGAGCGAGGAGAAGGGGGAGCGAGGCGACGGGGGAGCGAGGAGACGGGGGAGCGAGGAGAAGGGGGAGCGAGGCGACGGGGGAGCGAGGCGACGGGGGAGCGAGGCGACGGGGGGAGCGAGGCGACGGGGGGAGCGAGGCGACGGGGGAGCGAGGCGACGGGGGAGCGGGGGAGCGGGGGGACGGGGGGACGGGGGAGACGGGCGGACGGGGGAGCGGGGGGACGGGGGAGCGGGGGGACGGGGGAGCGGGGGGGACAGGGGAGCGGGGGGTCGGGGGGCAGTGGAGCGGGGGGCGGGGGGACGGGGGAGCGGGGGCGGGGGGATGGGGACGGGGGAGCGGGGGGACGGGGAGCGGGGGGACGGGGGGATGGGGACGGGGGAGCGGGGGGACGGGGGCGGGGGAGCGGGGGGACGGGGGAGCGGGGGGACGGGGGAGCGGGGGGGACAGGGGAGCGGGGAGCGGGGGGACGGGGAGCGGGGGGACGGGGGAGCGGGGGGACGGGGGAGCGGGGGGGCGGGGGGCGGGGGCGGGGGAGAGGGGGGCGGGGGAGAGGGGGGCGGGGGAGAGGGGGGCGGGGGAGCGGGGGGACGGGGAGCGGGGCGACGGGGAGCGGGGCGACGGGAGCGGGGGGACGGGGGGACGGGGGAGCGGGGGGACGGGGGAGCGGGGGGACGGGGGAGCGGGGGGCGGGGAGCGGGGGGCGGGGAGCGGGGGGACGGGGAGCGGGGGGACGGGGAGCGGGGGGACGGGGGGATGGGGACGGGGGAGCGGGGGGACGGGGGCGGGGGAGAGGGGGGACAGGGGAGCGGGGGGACGGGGAGCGGGGGGACGGGGGGACGGGGGAGCGGGGGCGGGGGAGCGGGGGGCGGGGGAGAGGGGGGACAGGGGAGCGGGGGGACGGGGAGCGGGGCGACGGGGAGCGGGGCGACGGGGAGCGGGGGGACGGGGAGCGGGGGGACGGGGAGCGGGGGGACGGGGGGACGGGGGAGCGGGGGGACGGGGGAGCGGGGGGACGGGGGAGCGGGGGGACGGGGAGCGGGGGGACGGGGGAGCGGGGGGACGGGGAGCGGGGGGCGGGGGGACGGGGGGCGGGGGGACGGGGGAGCGTGTTCACGTGATCAACAACCCGACACCCCATTGGTCGACATACACAGCACAAACAAGAAGTTTCACACAGTGAATACGATTCCGAACGAAAGCAAAACTCAAACTTTGACAACATAGTATAGTAATTGGAGACAATAATGTCCCAATAATAATGAGGCAAAATGATAATGAAACAGTTGGACCATGACATTGAGGAAAAGTTATATGACCGCGAATCCCTACCGATGTTTGCGTGACCCCGCACGTTCTCCAGCACATTCCGTTCCCTTACAAACCCGTACAGCGCACGCCCCTGATCTCCGTCCCCGCAGGAGACTCGCTTCAGGGCTGCCCGCGCCGTCCCACGGCCCACACGGAACACTGTAGCGGAGGCGCCGCGACCCAACGGGCCCACAACCCGCCACGAACTTCCTCCCTCCTCGAGAAGCGGTTCCTTCAGGACTGGCCCGGTCGAAAGGACACTGAGCGCGGTGGAGAACATCGGGTTCACTGTGTCTGTGCTGAACACTTAAAATCCCCGCCGTTTTTTACTTCACCTTTCCCTTTTTCGGTTGTAAAAACATTTAAATTCGAAAGACTGTACTAGCAAAGGTAACAAAACTAAGTTAAATCTGCAAGGGGCAACGGAAGAAGAGTGGGTACTGGGTAGGGGAAATAAGTTTGCGGAAACGACATAAAAAGCCTCACATTAACTGAGCACAGTCACTAACTACATCGCCATGGCCAATATGGAGCGTTTAAGTTGAAATTGATCCAGGATTATCGGTATTCAGACTGTTGTACCTTTCCTTTACCTACTTTAGTCGTAGTTGGGTGTTGGGTCATACTTCAGAAGGTCATTCTACCAGCACTTTTCCAGGTTGTATTTAAACTGTTTATTGTGGTATTCTCGGTTACAGCTGCACTGTTGAGAGACTATTCCACAAAGTGTGAATATTATTTGAATTAGGAAGAAAAAAAAATCCTTAAATATTTTCTGGAATTACTCTTTGTTAACCACTGAATTATTAATGGCTCTTTGTTATTACCAATAATTCTGTGCAACAATAACTCATATGATTCACTCATATAGTTCTGTGCTTTTGTTCCATTTATTGTACCGGTACTCTGTACTCATGATTTTATGGTACTGGTACTTCCTCTTCCAATGCACGGTTCAATATACATCTCCTCTGGAAACCGACTGTATCTGCTTGTAGTCATTTTGTGTTTGTGCTCTTCCCGGGGTTTGCATTTGCTCCTGTAAGTTGGGGATGCAATGTTCAAGGCTTCCAGCCTCTTTGAATAGCTTAAAGTCTACACTTCGCTGACAAGTTTTAACCACCGATCTCCCAGACCCAAGGCGGACGCTCTAAGAGTCTAACCATTACACCACCGTGTCCGATAGATATGTTATACTGTAGTGGTTACCTTATTCACATGTCGCGGTTACCTTATTCACTTGTCGCGGTTAACTTATCTGCATGTGACGGTTACCAATACGATGGGTTTGGTCTAACACACGCACACGGGCGTTTGGTTGTGTCGTCGTGACGCACGCGCGGCTGTTGGAGCCACGCCCTCCGAAGAGGGTTCTTGGTTTTATATAAGCCGTTACGACTTCCGTTCGCCAGCAGTTGCTGGAGATTTCTGTACAATAAACAACCTTTGTACCCAACGAAATGGCCTCTTCTTGTCGTCTTCGGCAACTACTAAACTGGTGACCTCGGTGCCCCCGAACGTATTCGGGGGCCAAATGAACACGGCAGTATTGCGACCGCAATTTCTTCCACAAGACCTAAACTCGACCTGCCGGAGTTTTAGCAACGACGAGCGGCCATGTGGTTCGCGCATCGCGCTCGGTTCCTCCTCTATGACTGGAGGGGCGAACCAGCTCTGGGACCCTCCGAAGGAACGCCGTTACGGGGCGTTGGCGGCACGGCTACTTCGTAGCCTCCGCGCACACAGGCCGAGTACTGCTGCTCATCGCCTTCGCGCACACAGGCCGAGTACTGCTGCTCGCCGCCTCCACGCACACAGGCCGAGTACTCCTGCTCGCCGCCTCCACGCACACAGGCCGAGTACTGCTGCTCGTCGCCTCCGCGCACACAGGCCGAGTACTGCTGCTCGTCGCCTCCGCGCACACAGGCCGAGTACTGCTGCTCGCCGCTCCTACTACTGCTCCTACGGCGGATCCCGAAACTGATGCTGCTGCAACTACAACTACTACCGCTGCTCATCTCTTGCGCATGCATGGCTGCTTCGTTACCTTCGCGCGCACTGGAGCCTCGTTGTCTTCGCGTGCACTGCTGCTCGCCACTCCCACAATTCCTACTGCTGCAACTACAACTACTACCGCTTCTCATCTCTTGCGCACGCACGGCTGCTTCGTTACCTTCGCACGCACTGCTGCTCGCCACTCCCGCAATTCCTACTGCTGCAACTACAACGGCTACCACTGCTCAGCACCCGCGGCCCGGCTCTGTTCCACCCGCGGCCCGGCTCTGTTCCACCCGCGGCCCGGCTCTGTTCCACCCGCGAACTACGTACACACCCGTGGCGTGCCTTCTGGGGGGGCGCATGTAGTGGTTACCTTATTCACATGTCACGGTTACCTTATTCACTTGTCGCGGTTAACTTATCCACATGTGATAGTTACCAATACGATGGGTTTGGTCTAACCCACGCACATGGGCTTTTGGTTGTGTCGTGACGCACGCGCGGCTGTTGGAGCCACGCCCTTCGAAGAGGGTTCTTGGTTTTATATAAGCCGTTACGACTTCCGTTCGCTAGCAGTTGCTGGAGATTTCTGTACAATAAACAAGCTTTGTACCCAACGAAATGGCCTCTTCTTGTCGTCTTCAGCAACTACTAAACTTAGATGAGCAGCAGTAGTAGTTGTAGTTGCAGCAGCATCAGCCTCGGGATCCGCCGTAGGAGCAGTAGTAGGAGTGGCGAGCAGCAGTACTCGGCCTGTGTGCGCGGAGGCGATGAGCAGCAGTACTCGGCCTGTGTGCGCGGAGGCGACGAGCAGCAGTACTCGGCCTGTGTGCGCGGAGGCAGCGAGCAGGAGTACTCGGCCTGTGTGCGCGAAGGCGACGAAGTAGCAGTACCCGGCCTGTGTGCGCGGAGGCGAAGTGCAGCAGTGCTCGGCCTGTGTGCGCGAAGGCGACGAAGTAGCCATGCCGCCAACGCCCCGTAACGGCGTTCCTTCGGAGGGTCCCGGAGCTGGTTCGCCCCTCCAGTCATAGAGGAGGAACCGAGCGCGATGCGCGAACCACATGGCCGCTCGTCGTTGCCAAAACTCCGGCAGTTCGAGTTTAGGTCTTGTGGACGAAATTGCGGTCGCAACTCTGCCGTGTTCATTTGGCCCCAGAATACGTTCGGGGGCACCGAGGTCACCAGTTTAGTAGTTGCCGAAGACGACAAGAAGAGGCCATTTCATTGGGTACAAAGGTTGTTTATTGTACAGAAATCTCCAGCAACTGCTGGCGAACGGAAGTCGTAACGGCTTATATAAAACCAAGAACCCTCTTCGGAGGGCGTGGCTCCAACAGCCGCGCGTGCGTCACGACCACACAACCAAAAGCCCGTGTGCGTGGGTTAGACCAAACCCATCGTATTGGTAACCGTCACATGCGGATAAGTTAACTGCGACATGTGAATAAGGTAACCGTGACATGTGAATAAGGTAACCACTACAATACCTATATTTTGTTGGCCCAGAACGTTTCATGGGACACCACGCCCAGAGTCGTGTTACCCTACAAAGAAGCCCACGTTCGAGTGAGTATTGTGCCGAAAGTCACGCAACATATCTTAATTAGGTGGCCGTGCGAAACCAATTGTTGCGTAATTGTTTACTGCAATCTTTATACCCATTAAAATCTGGCCAATCACCGACAGCTGCCTTACATCACCATCAAAATGGACAGGCTAAATCAAGACCTGATTTCTTTATAAACAGGGTGTTTCCTGAACAGGCATGTATTTATAAGCAAATTCACAGGCAAGTATTTACAGCCACATATTCTTTCCTCTTATCACCTAATCGATGCCCACATTCCTATATTCCATCCATTGGATCCTACATTCAATCACTTAGCAACTTTACATTATCATTGGCTCCAATCATGCATCAGATGTGAAAAGATGGGTGAGGGGCAAGATGGAGGTGAGCGATAAGGAAATAGGAAAATGGCGACATGTCGAGCACCTGCATAACTTGGGCTTGCCCGGTTGAGGTAACTCAACTCGTATGTTCTGACTGGATGGTCCTTCGGCCCGGACCCCCTTGCGCTCCACTCTCGGTCCTTCGGCTGTACACCCAACAATGAAACATCCGAGATGTGAACTCAATGCAGGTTATTGGTGGGAAAATGTTTGAAGTGTGTGAGGGTAGGGGGGGGGGGGGGAGGATGCAGCCAGATGTCAGGAATGTAGCAATCAATACTCAAGGCAAAGGACTACAAGGGTGACAGGTGAGGACGTGAACGAGAAAGAGGCATAAGAACGAGAGGAAAATGAAAGAAATCTGAAGTGAGACCTGAAAGAAATGTGAAGGAGAAGAAACCACATGGAGGAAGAACCACATTGATCCATAAAGATCCATAAAGAACCACATGGATTATGGAAGAATCCATAAAGAGGAAACCACATGGACGATAGTGTGGCTGCTTGGCTTTCAGACAGACTCTGCGCACAAAGAAGACGACCCGATAAGACAGTCTCTGCGTGAGAAAGAGAAGTATGAATGTCCAAGAGACAACCAAGGGCAAAAACCAAGGCTCAGTGACAGATGACCCAATAGACTCCCCTTAGATGCTGATCGAAGAAGCTACTTGTGTGCCCGTTTGCTCTACTTTTATGTCCGACTTACCACCCTTCCCCCTTTTGTAACCCCTCCCCCCCCCCCCCCCCCCCACCCCCAATTCGGTTATTGACGGCTTGCTGGCCCATGCTGCACCTCTTCTCCATCTGTGATTGGCATCCATGCCATTCTTCTGCCCACCAACAACCTGGAATTGCTTCCCCAGGGGTTGGAAGTGGTGTGGTGCCAGGGTTACTGGTGGGCATCCTGTCATCTCAACGGTCATTAGCCACATGTTGTGCAGTCCTCTATACAGTGCCCAGTGCCAGTTTGAGGTGGTTTCGGGGGAGGGTAGAAATTGCACAGAGGGCAGGAAGCAAGCAATTGTGGGGTGTATTGTATTCGCTGTATTTGTAGCAAATGGTTGCAGATTAGTGTGTAGAGGATGAAAATAATATTTATCAGATATCCATCTATACACTCGCAACACATATCTGCTCCCATAGACATCAGACCTGAACTAAACAATATACTATGAAATAATTAGGCTTACTTTTATGTGAGGATCTGTGTTTTTCCCCTAGAAGCCGATATATGACACATGGCGATGTTGGCGTTGATTCACTCAGTCAATTAGGAGCCGCTACGTAGTCGCCGACAGGGTTCCCAATCTGCTTCATTCATCTCGCAGGTATGGTACATTGGTACACCGACCCTGGGCATGAAGATCCAGCCAGAGTTGAGTGTTGTCAACTGCATCTGTGGTCTTTTCATAGATACACCGGGTGTTTTGGAGTTATCCGCCGGTACGGTCATGACAATATGCTTGTAAGCTATGCTGTATACTGATCTTTTTAAAAATGGGACCAAAAAATGGCTTTAGGTCATTCTTGCCCATATCATCATGTGTGGAGGATGATGCTCCAATTCCAATTTGAAATGTGGATTTTCCGTTGATCAGAACACCACATTTTATGCCAGTGAGCTTCAATAGATGACACATTCATCCGAAAACAACACTTTTTCTCGAGACAGGCCAGGGGGAAGGCGTCAAGCAAGATGCACAGCACCAATCCATGTCGGCATCACTCAGTTCATTCACAAATGATCGACGCCACAGTTTCAACTGAAGATCTTTTTATTCCTCCGCCGACAAAGTCGCCGGAGGCATTATGTTTTCGTGTTGTCCGTACTTCCGTACGTACGGGCTAAACCTCGTTTTTCTCAGCAACCATATGTCTGATTGAGACGAAACTTTCAGGGTAGGAGTGACACCCATGCAGAATGTTTTTCTGATAATTGTGACATCATAAGTCACGTGGTATTGTGGCCATCTTGGATTAAACGCAAATAATTTTTAAAATATTTATCGGAAACCGCTGAATGGAAAATTTGAAACTTGGTACTTTGTCAAGTACTCCCAATGGGGAACAAAAGCATGATAATGATGACATCATAGGTGAAGTGGTATACCAGCCAAAAATGTTTTCATCTAATTCCTTATCCTAAAAATCTGAAATTGCATGCACATGATCTATGACGCATTTGTATTGAAATATTAAATTTATGACATCATAGGTCACATGGTTTGGCAGCCATATTGGATTGAAGGAAAATATTAAATAATTATATCTCTGAAACCGCTCACCATATTGATGCGAAATTTTACAAATATCATCTAACAGCACTGTTCCATATAGTTTGAAAATGATTATGTCATAGGTCACGTGGTTTGGTAGTCATCTTGGATAGAAAAAAGAACCTTATCCGATCAACACGAAACTTCACAAACATGATCTCCTACCCATACATATGCAGAGTGATGGCATTCCCTACCCGTTGTGGGACTATGCGGAGGCATATTGGCGACACAGTCGCATTGTTCTAGTTTATCATGTGAGTTTGCATCATGGTCCGCGGTATGAAATGTTAACTGGCTATCTTTCTTGTTGACTGAAGGATAGGTATTTGCACACCCCCAAAAATAGGTATTTGCACTTTTCTCTGAAACTACACAAACTATATTTTGATGAAGCTTGACCACAACCTTCATCACACGCGATGCATAAACGTTTGTTCATGGCATTTCAAAAAAAATCGGCATTTAAGAGGGCGTGTGGGGAGGGGGGGGGGGGGTGTTGACCCCTAAAATAGGTTGGTTTTTTTTGGATACAAGATCGAGGCTTGTGTAAGAGCTAACATTGATCACAAAAAAAAAACTAGAACGCCACTCAGTAGAGCGCATACTCCCGCCGTGGGTCAAGTTGGAATAATACGTTTTGTTTAATATCCCCTCTCCCCAAAACAATAAATGAAAAAGAAAGTAGGCCCTAACAGTAGATAATTTATTTTGATATATCTCGGAATTAGAGGAGAAAAACATCATTTAAGAATAAGAATAAAAGCTTTAATGCAGTAAAATAGAAAAAAAAATCCCAAAAAAATTCCCCCAAAAAAATTCTGGATCCGGAATAATATCCTGAGATTCACCAAAAACTAATCAATTCTTCCTTATCCCAAGGGCAATCATCCCACCAACTTTCATCCAAATCCGTTCAGAACTTTTCCAGATATCTTGTTCACAAACACACGAACAAACGAACATACGAACACACATACGCGCGCGCGCACACACACACACACACACACACACACACACACACACACACACACACACACACACACACACACACAGATGGACACGATCGAATGCATTACTCCCTGGCGGAAGTAACAAACGGACACATAAAAAAACATGTAAACAAGGGAGCGGGAGACAAGATGGAAAGAGAGAGAGGGAAGCACACAAGTACAACAGTAGAGAACAGGGACATCGGGAGATCTGTGGGAGGGAAAGGGCTTGGGGGGAGGAGGCATGGAAATGGGGAGGGGGGGATGGGAGAGGTATAAAATACATGTACACTGCTAGGACATCCAGGAAAAAGGTCGGTATTTAAAAAAAGTGGATCTGGGGGTGAAATTAACGGGGGTAGAAAAGATCAAGGTTTTGGATAAGATATGGTGGTGAACAGCTGTTTTAAAGACCCGGAGGGAGGAGTGGGATTGAAGAGAGTGAGGGTGTTTGTTCCAGATGCGAGAGAAAAGAGGATGTTTGTTGATCTCTTCTCTCCTTTTTTTGCTCTCTTCTCCGAAACTACACACACAATTTTGATGAAACTCGATCACAACCTTCATCACCTGTGATGTACCAAGGTTTGTTCACGGCATTAGAAAAATCGGGGTCTGATGGTGTCTAGGGGGAGGGGGCGGGGTGGTTGCCCCCCCAAAATAGGTATTTTTTTGTTTTTGTTTAAAGTCTTAAAATTACGTTAGTATGATTTTACATGTGAGTATACGCATCCTTTGAATCCTTTGAAATTGGGTTTAAAATACCGTGATGCTGTTTAAAATACCTTGATTCGGTGTAGTATACTGCTTTATTCTTCCAGGTGAGTGCCCAGGGGTATTGCCCCTATTTTTACATGGTGCACCTCAGATTTGTGATTTGATCTCTAGTATCTCTTCCTAAGTTCACAACAAATAGCTTGTTGATTTTGTTCAATTTCATTTCATGGGCTGGTCGGCAGGGCCTCAACTGAAAGCAAAATTTTGGTAGGCCTCAATTTTTTTTATGTAGACCAATCAGATATTTTATATGACTTGGAAAATCTAAGCATACTCAAAATATATGTTTCTAAATAAATATTCCTCATTTGTTCAGAATAGAATAAGACTAGAATAGACTTTATTGGTAACATGAGGCAAAATATTGTTACGGTTCTGCTGAACCAGCACACCCAATAAGTAACGGCAACCAACATAAGGTCCCGAGTTAGTTATTACTCCCGCCAGGGAGTAATGCATTCGATCGTGTCCGTGTGTGTGTGTGTGTGTGTGTGTGTGTGTGTGTGTGTATGTGTGTGTGTTCGTGTGTTTGTGTGTTTGTTAACAAGATATCTGGAAAAGTTCTGAACGGATTTGGATGAAAGTTGGTGGGATGATTGCCCTTGGGATAAGGAAGAATTCCGTAGTTTTTGGTGAAGCTCAGGATATTATTTCGGATCCAGGAATATTTTGAAGGATTTTTTACCATTGGAAGATAAGGCTCAGCAGCGGCCACCCACGGCGAGAGTATGCGCTCTACTGAGTGGCGTTCTAGTTTCATTTGTAATCGTTCAGGTAGTTCCTCTCTGCAGTGTAGTGTGTTTTACAAGTCAATATGCATTGTGTGGAATTAGTTAGGTTTTTCCCCCTTTTCTTCCCATTTCCTTTTAAGCAAATCGTCTACAAGTACAACCTCAAAGCAACTGCGCCACCAGAGCACCATTTCCTGTAATTGGCAGCAACACCTTTTCCTTAAACAGCAATAAAGTCAAATCACAAGTACGCGCCTTACCACCTGTGCCCGTTTCCTATAAACGGCAGCTAAGCCTTTCCCGTAAACAACAAGTATGAGTTGAACACCTGATACAATTCTGGTAAACCACACCTTGAGGCTTTCTTGGTCCTTGCCAAAGCTCCGCCCCTGCCAAGCGGCTATATGAGCGCCACGTTTAAGATTTTAGGATAGGTGATTTCTGGCTTGGGGGTTGATTTTAGCTTGGTCAGGTGGTGTGCCATGAAAGACAGAAGGAGCTGGAGCGAGGGGAGCAAAGCTGTGAGATGGAGCTGGTGAAGCGGAGCCCTGGCGAGTGATTGATCCCAGTGCCGTGCGGAACGCATGCCGGAGACCAAGGGTCAGGCCCATTTATCACCTCATACTGGACCACACCCACCCCTCCACAGCACACACCCTAACTAAAGTAATTTCTCCTCTTTATCCCTCACCTCAGTGAATGGGAAGCATGGGTTCATCAGTCCCCATTCGGTAAGGCAAGAGGTCACAACAGCCTCGCACTGTTTTTCTTTCTTTTCTACCTACCCTTCCTTGGATTATTCTAAATGGGCGCCGTTGTAATGTGTTTGAATAAGTAAGATGTATAAGCTGAACAGATTGAGACAACTCTGCCATGTATCCTTGTGCTTTGTACATTTTTGATCTCTCGTACCATTGATTGCTCATATATTGATTTTTTTTTTTTTGACCTGCACCATATGCTCCCCCTCTGCCCCACATTGTAAATAAACCACCGCTTATTGAATTATGCTTTCCATTCTGCTTCATGTGTATTTTTCTTCATTGGTCTGGCAATGTCCGCACCTAGTGTTGGCCTGTCTGAGATTTTAATTCCCCAACTAATTGGCTCCAATCTGCTTATCCGGTGTGCACTGGCAGTTTCACTCTGCTGCATCCCATTATGATCTGAAGATGATATAAGATTAGTGCATCACGAAGGTGCTTTTCCCGGCTAGAAAACCATGGGACCCCCAGGTAAATGGTAATTTGACGGAGGACCCTGGGCCACATGATCAAATATTTGGTGTTTGCGGTTGGTTAGCAACTCCCCGAAGCATGAAGTTATCCGTATCCGGTGGCCTCAGTTCTGGTAGACCAGGAGGAACTGAGGCACTCTCCCTCATAGTACATCCAAAAACCCGTGGATGTAACAATATATACGTACTGGCAGAGTACCCACCCCCTGGATGGGACAAGTTTGCGCATTGCTTGCTGAAAAAAGTATTGTTTGTGTTTTTCAAGAAGACTATATAACTATACAGTGCATTCAGAAAGTATTCTGACCCTTTCACTTTTTCACATTTTGTTATGTTGCAGCCTCATGCTGAAATAGTTTAAATTCATTTTTCCCCTCATCAATCTACACTCAATACCCCATAATGACAAAGAGAAAACAGGATTTTAGAAAGTTTTGCAAATTTATTAAAATGGAAAAACGGAAATATCACATTTACAGACGTATTCATACCCTTTGCTATGACACTTGAAATTTAGCTCAGGTGCCTCCCATTTCTCTTGATCATCTTTGAGATGTTTCTACACCTTGATTGGAGGCCACCTGTGGTAAATTCAATTGATTGGACGTGATTTGGAAAGGTACACACCTGTCTATATAAGATCTCACAGCTGACAAATGCATATCAGAGCAAAAACCAAGCCATGAGGTCGAAGGAACTGCCTGCAAAGCTCAGAGACAGGATTGTGTCGAGGCACAGATTTGGGGAAGCCTACATAAAAATTTCTGCTGCTCTGAAGGTTCCCAAGAGCACAGTGGCCTCCATAATTCTTAAATGGAAGAAGTTTGGAACAACCAGGACTCTTCCTAGAGCTGGCCGCCCGGCCAAACTGAGCAATAGGGGGAGAAGGGCCTTGGTAATAGAGGTGACCAAGAACCCGATGGTCACTCTGGCTGAGCTCCAGAGATCCTGTGTGGAGATGGGAGAAACTTCCAGAAGGACAACCATCACTGCAACACTCCACCAATCTGGGCTTTATGGCAGAGTGGCCAGACGGAAGCCTTTCCTCAGTGAAAGACACATGAAAGCCCACAGAATCTTGTTTCTCACAGTCTGAGAGTCCTTTCGATGCTTTTTTGCAAACTCCAAGCGGGAAAAATCCCAGATCGGTGAAGTGTTGCATTGATGGTTGTCCTTCTGGAAGTTTCTCCCATCTCCACACAGGATCTCTGGAGCTCAGCCAGAGTGACCATCGGGTTCTTGGCCACCTCTATTACCAATGCCCTCCTCCCCCTATTGCTCAGTTTGGCCGGGTGGCCAGCTCTAAGAAGAGTCTTGGTTGTTCCAAACTTCTTCCATTTAAAAATTATGGAGGCCACTGTGCTCTTGGGAACCTTCAATGCAGCAGAAATTTTTTTGTAGGTGTTACGAGAAAAACTACTACCCCCATTTTCATTACTACCACCCCATAAAAAACCTCAAAATAATGATGAGATTAATATTAAAACGCAGAAGGCAGCCTGAATGATAACAAAGAGTGGAGATGCAACCGCTGACCACCGGGTGTAACAACACAGTTGCTCTTACAGCACCTCAGTTGCCGCGAACGGCGTATCGGAAGGCACCAAGCCTGCATCTCCTGTTTTATATCTGCGATTATTATACAATTCAGAATAATGACGAGATTAATATTAAAACTCAGAAACCTGTCCGAATAATAATAATGAGTGGAGATGCAGCCTCGGACCATCTGCTGTGAACAACATCACTGTTCTTACAGCACATCCGGTTGCCCGTTGCCACGAATATTGTGTTTGAATGCGCCAGGCCGGCATCTCATGTTGTGCATCTTTGATAATTATTATTCCAGGTATGGATCGATTTCTCTCAAAATAGTGAATATTGAGGCACGATGTTGTTGAGTTTATTATCAATGTTGCAAGTAAATTCGCATAGTGCATTATTGGGTTGTTATTAGTTAACGCCTACAAACTCGGGGAACAATGGAAGCATTTAGTCAAACCATCTCTGTCAATCCATCATACCAAATGTGTTCTGGGGACAATGATGGTACAGTGATACCGTGATTGATTACGTTGTTTGGTTAGCGATGTTATTGTTGGGATATTAGGATTAAGGCAAGCATTCTGTGCATGATTAATTGAACGGTGAACAACACGACTGTTCATACAGCACATCCGGTTGCCGCGAATATTGTGTTTGAACGCGCCAGGCCGGCATCTCATGTTGTGCATCTTTGATTATTATTCCAGTAAAAGAATTTGGAATTGGAATGGCGACTCTGCTCTGATCCATCTACCTCATCACCCTGCACCATCACACCGGAATACTGTTATAGTGCAACATTTTGGCGAGCCAGTCAGGAGGAGTTTTTCATCAAGCACAAGAGCCTGAACCAACTCCTCTCATGAATCGAACCTTAAAAAAAAAAAATGGCTACAGAGCAAAAGCTGTTGTCCAACATGAATCTCGAACAGCTGCAGGAGAGTGCCAGCACTGTGTCAAATGAGTTAGACCAGGACTGGCTTATTGAAGCCTGTAGTTATTTGAAATATGTTTCAGGCGAAGATGAGGCTTGGAGACAAAAGAACAGGCGCACTTTGATTAGAGCAGCAGAGCGTGAGTTAGACGTTGTTGAAGAACAACAGGAATGGGTTGAGGCACAACAGTTTGTGCAAAACTTCCTGGCCTTTGTGGAGACACTCGGAGAAACACACCAGGATCCTGGAGCCGCAGTGTCAGCACGCCATCAGTTTGAGCTCCTGAAAGCACAATGTTACGGGTTGCAGAAGTCCCAAGAAGAATCCAGAGAGGCATTGGAGGAAGGTCTTAGATCCCTCAGCCTAAAACTGGAAAGACGGGGCAGTTACCCAACAGAAGTCCTCACACCGACACAAGGTAAACTCCCAGAAGTGGCAATTCGCCGAGAATTCAAAATTCAGGGACAAATTGGGGAAGGGGGTCAAAAGGATAGGCTCTCTTACACAAACCTCATGCACCAGATTGAGGCAGGCCTCTGCAAGAGACATGGGGAATCAGAGATTGTTGATGCAGTAATAAAAGCAGTCATCCCAGGACTGAGTTTGCGAAATATGTTGGAGATCAAGAATGACTTGACACTCGGGAAACTGAAGATCATTCTGAAGGGGTACTTCAAAGAGGAAAGCACAACTGATCTTTATCAGCGGATGGTGAACATATCACAGGGGCCCAGAGAGTCTGCACATAATTTCTTGTTTCGGGCCATTGAGCTCAAGGAGAAGTTGTTGCTGGCATCGAAAGAGAATGAAGCTGAAGAATATTTTAAGCCTGAATTGATTCAAAAGAAATTTCATAGATCCCTAAGCACAGGGCTATACTGAACGACAATTTGAAATTCCAGATAAAGCCATACCTAGACGATCTGAACTCGACAGATGAACTACTAATTGAAAAGATGGGTGAAGCAGCTAACTGGGAACAGGAGAGACAACAGAAACTGAGAAATCACACCAACCTCAAAGCAGTGAAGCTGACAGAAATCCAGACCGAGGTGGATGACAAGACAGATGAAGACCTCCACGGTGCAAAGACTATCCCCAAGACAGCACATCAGATGGAAAAGCCTCAAGGTGCAACACACAACAAGGAAAAATCTGAGAAGAGGGAAACAGAATTCGGACCAGAAAAAATGCAGGCAATAGTACAGGAGTTTAAAGTGGAAATGAAGGAGATCAGGGAGATGCTGATAGCCTCAATGGGAATGAACAGCCAGCCGGGAAGACGATGGCCTTCTGAGCGAGGGTGCCAAGTCTGTCGGGAAGCAGGAAGGGGAGAGATCTGTGACCACTGTTTCAGGTGTGGTCAAGGCGGGCATATGTCCCGGGGGTGTCGGGCTCCCCGCCAGATCCCGGGAAATGGGCAGGGGCCACTGTAAAGGGGCGAACAGTGACCCAAGAGGCAAGGCCCCCACCACAGAAGAAGAGTGGAAAGCTTGGTAGTACAAGGGGAGAAGTCAATGGTGGCCAAAGAGACAGAGTAAGACAACCTGTGCCGATAAATCAGATAGGACTGGATGCATCATTTGAAAAAACAGCCCGGCTGAAAGATACAGGAGAACGAGGAGCTGCGGGTCTCAACGCCAAGCCAAATGCCAAGTTAATGAGCCTCATCGGAAAGTGATGCCTTGTTCGCTGCACTCTGGATAATGTGAACACCACAGCTCTTTGGGACACAGGTGCCCAAGTCAGCTTGTTGAATGAAGACTGGAGGAGAACATTCCTATCACAGATACCGGTGAGACCAGTGGAGGAATTGCTAGGACCTGGCACTGTTGTGGGTGTTGCTGCTAATAGGTCAGAAATCCCCTTTCTGGGGTGAGTTGAAGTGGACTTCCAGCTCCACAGCACAGGAAGTCTAAAAAAAAGCTGCGGATCCCAATGCTGGTGTTCCCAAAAGTGATCTGAATGTAGCACAATAACCCATAATTGGATACAATGTGATTGAAGAACTGCTCATGGGATCAGATGGGGCACCACCAAGGCGGATAGCAGTAGAAACAGTGAGACATGCCTTCTCCTTGGATGCCAGAACAGCAGAAACGTTCATCCAGCTCATACAGGTGAGGCCCTCCGAGGGCGATGGGGGGCAAGTGCGGACAGGTCGATTACCGATCAGCATCCCACCAGGTCAGATGTTCGCCATTCAATGTCGTGCACATTCTGGGAAGCTGGAAGAAAAACGAACAATGCTATTTGCCCCAGCTGAAGGGTTGCAAGAGATGGAAGGGCTAGAAGTTGGAGAAGTACTGGTGACGGTTCACCCAGGCAACAGTCCAAAGACAGCCATCCCTGTTGTGAACACTACAAAACACAGCATCACAGTGGTCAAATGCTCCATGTTAGGACACCTGCAACCAGTGAAAACCATCTACCCAGCAGCTTTGCGGCCAGTTGAAATGACGGCAAGCTCGCCGACACCAGCCATGACACCTCATATAAATGGTGAGGACATGTCCGGTGTGCTACCAAATGCACCAAATGGCCAACAGTTCAGTGGGGAAGTGGCATGGGATCCACCAGTCAGCCTTGATGGTCTAACCACTGAGCAAGAGATGACGGTGAAGAAGATGCTGCGAGAGGAGTGCTGTGCTTTTTCCAGAAATAAGGAAGATGTTGGTTTCATTCCATCACTGAAAATGCACATCACCCTTAAAGATGCAACACCATTCCAGCGGACATACCTCTCAGTCCCAAAACCACTGCACAAGGAAGTGAAGGAGTACCTGCAGGATATGTTGAATTGCAGGTGGATAAAACCATCAAGGTCTCACTACTCCTCGCCCATTGTTTGTGTACGGAAGAAGGATGGGACCCTGTGTCTCTGCTGTGATTATAGGGAACTCAATCGTAAGTCCATTCCAGATCGCCATCCAATTCCGTGGATTCAAGATATGTTAGACTGTCTGAGCAGAAGTTCATGGTTCTCTGTACTGGACCAGGGGAAGGCATACCACCAGGGGAGTGTGGATGAAGAAAGTAGGCCTCTCACTGCCTTCATCACCCCCTGGGGCCTATATGAGTGGGTTCGCATTCCTTTCGGCCTGAGTTCTGCTCCGGCTGAGTTCCAGCGTAACATGGAGGAGTGTCTAAAACGTCTTCGGGACGACATCTGCCTACCATACTTAGATGATAATTTAGTCCACAGTAAAACCTTTGAGGACCATGTCCATCACATTCGAACGGTACTCCAGCGATACCAACAGCATGGGGTGAAGCTCTCCCCCCAAAAATGTGATATGTTCAGGCGGAGAGTGAGATTCCTGGGGAAGATGGTGTCAGAGGAGGGCTACACCATGGACCCGGCAGAAACTGCACCAGTTCAGGCATTGAAAAACCGAAAGCCAGCCACGGTTGGGGAGCTGAGGAAGGTCCTGGGTTTCCTCTCCTACTACAGGTCTTACCATAGACTCCTTTAGAGAAGGACTGGAATGTCACGACCTCGGGGTTTGTAACTTGAGTCTGAGTTCCCATTTTCTATCTCGTTTTCTATGAATGCCTCGTTTTCTATGCAAATACCACAGCACTTTACTATTGGATGGATTGGAATGAAATTGACATATGACATGTAATTTATGTAATAAAATAATAACTAAATAAATAAATTAAAAAAATATAATAGTCTGTATTATAACAGATTAGTTTCCCTCGAAAAAATGATTTGAATATACAATACATTATTTTTTTCCCATTTGGCAACTTTATTTTTAAACAATTTTGTTTTTAATTTTTTTGATTTGTGTATTAATTATTATTTATTTTAAAATTCATTGTGATATTTCACATTTAATATCGGAAATCAGCAAAATAATATGTTTCTCTTCTCTTTCAGAAACTGTCCAGCTGGTGATCTCACAGGATCTTTGTTTTGTTTCCTGCTTTCATGACAAGATGCCACGTGATTGCAGCTGCTTTGGCTGTAAAGGAAACTATGATGGGACGCCTTGTGTAAAGGTCCTATCCTTCCCAAAAGATCCTGAGGAGAGGGAGAGATGGATATTGGCAATGCCGAATGAGAAAGAAAGCTTGAGGCGCTTGAAGGAGATATATATTTGTGAGACACATTTCAATTGTAAATGGGTGTCAGTTAAGGGTGGCAAGCGACCCAAAGAACCCCCATCAATATTTCCTGGATTACCGAAATCAGTTTTGAAGCAGGTTACTTCAGTCCCACGCCCAACATCATCTTCTACATCAGAATCAAGAACTAAGAAGGTGCATGCAGCTGCTGAGGCTGCAGACAAGATCAAAGATTTCGACCACTTCTGCACCAAAATCAGCTCCTATTTTCCTGGCTTTAACGTCATAAAATGTAAAGTATCTCGACAAACTGCGATCAATTGTCGTACGCGTTTATTCACTCTGCCGATCAAGGCCCGATTCACAGCAGCGCCATCCGAGCTCTGGCGTAGGGATACAACTCGGTCCCGGTGTAGGGATACAATGGTGAACATTTGCACTGCATACATGACATCCTCCCCTTTAAGTCCAAAATTACCAAGAGCAATACGTGCTAGATTTCCAGAATTGACATTTCAAAAGCAACATTTCCAAACCATGTGAAAATATGTGTGCAAACGGTTATGAGAATAATGAAAATACGTGAAAATAGAACATGTGTCAACGTGAAAAAAAAAACATCTTCAAAGATTCAACCGGTCGGGTGCTTTTCTCTCACGCATTGAGCGTCGCGGTGTACCAGTGGATACAGAGTCCGAGGTGATTCCTTTGGGTCGCGGTGTACCAGTGGATACAGAGTCCGAGGTGATTCCTTTGGTCTCCACGAAGGGTGTAGCGTTTGCAGAGGTTTTCGGGGCATCCGAGCCGGCTGGAGCGGCCACGACGATCTCCGGCAGTGGCGGGTCGAACTGTTGTCCTGACTGTGATGATGCTACAGGCTCCATCGACTCACAGTGACGGTAGGTTATGTGGTCCTGATGTCGACGAATTTCGCGGCCGTCCTGCAGGCGAATCACACTGGACAGTGGACCTGGCTTCTCGATGATGTCTCCCGGTAGCCACGTCGCACCTGCACCAAAATTTCGGGCAAACACTGGATCTCCAATGTTGATACATCGACTGTTGGACGTCTTATCGTGCACCAACTTTTGATTAAGCTGGCTCTGATAAACATTTGATGATATGTCTGGTTTGAGATTGTCAAGTGTCGATCTCAAGTGTCGTTTCATCAATAACTCAGACGGAGCTGCACCGGTTGTTGATTGTGGCGTGATGCGGTATTTGAACAGGAGACGAGACAGCTTTGTTTCCAGGGTTCCCTCCTGAAGTTTCTGCAATCCGGATTTGATGATTCCCACGGATCGTTCGGCCAAGCCATTTGAAGCCTGGTGATGTGGGCTGACAAACTTATGTTTGATGCCGTTCCGACGTGTGAACTTGGCAAACTCGGTACTGGAAAAACACGAACCGTTATCACTCACGATCATCCTGGGCAGACCATGAGTGGCGAAACAGCGTCTGAGTCTTTCGATGACAATGGCTGACGTAGTACCACGCGTCACATAGGCATCAATCCATTTTGTGTGCGCGTCCGTAATTATTAGAATCATGCTGCCGTTAATAGGCCCGGCATAATCGAGATGTAGGCGATGCCACGGTTCGCTGGGCCATTCCCAGGGATGCAGTGGCGCTTTCGCAGGTGTATTCCGGGTGCTCTGGCAGGGGTAACAATGTCGAACATGATGTTCGATATCAGCATCAAGATTCGGCCACCACACATAGTTTCTGGCGAGTGACTTCATCTTCACAATCCCGGGGTGACAGTCATGGATTTCATCCATGACCCTGGAACGCAGATTTTTCGGGATCACGACACGACATCCCCAGAGTAGGCAACCATTTTCCACGCTGAGTTCGTTTTTACGTGCTTTAAAAGCCGCAAAATCTGGGTCACCCTCAGGTAGCAAATGCCATCCAAGCTGTACAGCCTGGACAGTTCTGGACAGAACGGGGTCTCGTCGAGTATGAGTGCGGATCTGGCCGGAATCGACAGCACAATCTTCCAGATGATCCATCAGTGCGATAATGGATCCTGGTGTAGGCGAATCATCAACGGATTCTGGAAGGGGTAACCGACTCATGGCATCTGCATTTGTGATAGACGAACCGGGCTTATAACATATGGTGTAGTCATAAGCAGCGAGAAACAGGGACCAGCGGATGATCCTGGGCGGTAGTGTGTCAGATGTCGCCTTAGTTGGACCAAACAGACTGATCAGCGGCTTGTGATCAGTGCGAATCGTGAAATGATGTCCAAGAAGGTACTGGCGAAATTTGCCGACGCCGAAAACGATTCCCAATCCTTCCTTGTCAAGTTGGGAATAGTTTTTCTCTGCCGGGGACAACGTTCTGGATGCAAATGCAACTTTACGTACCATCAGGCATCACGTGCGATAATACACTCCCCACTCCATACCGACAGGCATCGCATGTCAGCACAAGATCCTTCTCTGGATCAAAATGAACGAGAACATTGGACGATTTGAGCAGATCCTTAGAGGTCTGGAATGCTGATTGTTCAGTAGACCCCCAGCTCCAGGAGACTCCTTTCCTCAAAAGCCGATAAAGGGGGCCCAAAACGTCGGTCACATTCGGGATGTAACGACCATAGAACTGAAGCAAACCGAGGTATGACTTCAATTTGGTCACATCTCGTGGAGAAGGAGCATCCTTGATAGCTCGGACTTTCTCATCTGTCGGGTGTAGACCCTCGGCATCAATCGTATGACCCAGGTACGTGACTGATGGCACCATAAACTTGCACTTGTCTCGACGCAAACGTAGGCCGGAGTCCGAAATCTTCTTCAGAACTCTCTCCAGGTTCTGTAGATGTTCCGCGTCCGTACGACCAGTAACCAGAATATCATCCTGGTAACAAACGACGTTGCGTTCGGCGGCAAACAAACTGTCCATGACACGCTGATAAATTCCAGGTGCAGATTTCACTCCAAAACTAAGTCGGTGGTACCTATACAACCCACGATGCGTGTTGATGGTAAGATACTGTTTCGAATTCTCGTCCAAGCAGAGCTGTAGATAGGCGGATTTGAGATCGAGTTTCGTAAAAGTCTTGCCTCCCGTGAGACGAGCATAGAGGTCTTCGATCCTCGGGATTGGATATCTATCTATAATTCCAGTAATCTCTGTCTGTACGTTTGTACGTTTGTACGTTTGTCTGTGACCGCTGTTTCTCGACAACCACGGGTCCGATATACTTTTAACTTGCCAGGTATATTGCTGGGGACCCGAGGATGTGCCTTTTCAAGGTTTCATATTAATCGGACAATTACTTACCGAGCTATGTCCAAAAAACGATTCAACCAATCAGAGAGCAGCGAACGATCGCGTGTGCCGAACGTGGCGGGCACACTCTGCCTCGGATGGCACTTTTGAGAGCGTATTCATTTATTTCACGTTTGCAAACTATGTTGGCGTTAAACTATGTTTTACAACTAATAAAAACGAATTTGCGATTCATTCGCTTTCCTGCGCGTTTGTGCACGCGATGGCGATTTCTTTACCAAACTCCGGAAGCCGTTCGCTTTGGACCAAACCATTGCATGTAAATAGAGGGGGGGGATTGTCACCACTCGCAAGCCGTTCGCTTTGGACCAAACCATTTCATGTAAATAGAGGGGGGGGATTGTCACCGTACTCGCAAGCCGTTCGCTTTGGACCAAACCATTTCATGGGGGGATATAATTTTAGATATAGATATAGTACGGGCAATGCCCTAGTTTATCCAATGAAGAACACCTGTTCACGGTCATTTTATAATCTCCACATATGCGGATGGACTGGTCCGATTTTATGACCGGAACGATGGGCGCCGCCCATTCGGCATACTGGATTTGCTCGATGATCCCCAGATTTTCAAGATGATCCAGTTCCTTGTCAATCCGCTCACGCAGGGCGAAAGGGACTGGGCGAGCCCTGCAAAATATAGGATTGGCATCCCGGTCAACCCTGAGTTTAGCCGTATGTCCTTTCAAGGTTCCAAGCTCATCCTTGAAGACATCCGGGTACGTATCCAGCGCATTTTTGAGTGTGTATGCTGCGGTAGGAGAAACGTTGGCTGCCCGGAGTTGATGAATGCTTTCCCACTTCAGTCGAATTATGCTCAACCAGCTCCTGCCGAGTAAGGAAGGGCCCTTTCCAGGAATGACGATCAGGGGTAGGTGAAACTCACGGTTATCGTAGCCCACCGTGACATCACATGTACCGCAGGGAACAATCTTCTCACCTGTATAGGTGGAGAGTCCATAGGTAGTAGGTTTCAGATGAGGTCGGTCAGCATCACTCCACAGGTTTGTGAAAACAGCATGGCTGATGAGCGAGACGGCCGCACCAGTGTCGACCTCCATTTGCAATGGTCGATTGTTGACGACAACATTGGCAAGAAGAGGGTCCCGCCTATGGTGAGAATCAATATGAAGCAGGTCATACGATTCTGAGTTGTCGGAAACAGAGCTCACCTGGTCAAGCTCGGGTTCCTCCGAACCAATAAACTGATGAATCTTGTCAGCAGCTTTTCCTTTTCCCGATTTGCGAGTGATGCAAGCTGGAGCAATATGGCCAGTTTTCGAACAGAAATGGCAGGTGGCATCTTTGAACCGACACGTCTCCAGAGGGTGCTTTCCGTTGCACCGAAAACAGTTGTTGTGGGTTTGAGACTGTACTGGCTTCTGACGAGGAGCCTTGTTCCAACGTTGTGGCTGAACATGATCCAACCGATTCACAGCAGGGCTGGTACCAGATGAGCGAGTGGCACCGATGCTTGTAGCGTTGCGTTCAGCACTTTCCATGGAAATGGCGGTGTCTCTGGCATTTTGGAACGTCAGTCTTCTCTCAGCAAGCAGGCGTCTACGAGTGCGGTCATTGGACATGCCAACCACCAGCAAATCACGAAGCATGTCATCGATCGTGTCCCCAAACTCACACAGATGTGACAGTTTTTTGAGGTGTGCAATGAAGTCTGCGATCGACTGACCTTGCTGCTGTCTGCACATGTAAAAATTAAACCGACACAGGATGACTGAAGGAGATGGGTTGCAATGTTCCTTCAAAGCGGCCTTGAGCTCTGCATACGTGAGCTCCTGGATTGTCCGAGGCCGAATCAGGTTTTTAACGAGTGTGAACGTCTCACCTCCGCAAACGGACAGGAAGACGGCCTTCATCCGGCCTTCGGTCGCAATGCCGTTCGCCTCGAAGTAGAAAGACAACCGCTCAGAATACGTGTCAAAATCCCCCTCATGAGGGTCGAATTCATCGATATGGCCGAAAGATGTCATGGTCTAGATGTTTACCTTCGTCGCCATGTAAAGTATCTCGACAAACTGCGATCAATTGTCGTACGCGTTTATTCACTCTGCCGATCAAGGCCCGATTCACAGCAGCGCCATCCGAGCTCTGGCGTAGGGATACAACCCGGTCCCGGTGTAGGGATACAATGGTGAACATTTGCACTGCATACATGACATAAAAGACCAAAAAAACCTGTACCTATCAATAACTGACGCTACTGGACAAACGGTCAGGCAGTTCTTTCATTTCCAACAAGTCAGCTCACCTTTTGGATTCCTATTCTTGAATAGAGTTGAGAAAGATGGCATTGAGGTGCCCAAACTACTTTTTCCTTTGCAAAAGAACAGCTTGCTCTCAAAACGGTCCCAGATTAAATCCATAACTGACCAGGTAAACACCTATGAGTACACAAGCCATGAAATTCTTCAGCACGTAATAAGCCAGCTCTGCAAGATGACTGAGGCACACGAGCTTCCTCATTTAACCTTCCTTCTGTCGCAGCTGCGGCATGTGTTCATACCTCCTGATGGTCGCCGATTTGATACCGATACTATGATTTTCGCAATGCAGCTTCACAACATATCACCCAGTGCATACAAAATGATTCGTCGATCCGGCTTAATCATTCTACCATCAACAAAAAGGTAAAACAGGTGCTTTCTAGTAGTCTGCAGGACTCCAACCTCAAAACGTTGTTCGACCAGCTTAAGCCGCAGCAGCGTTTGGTCAATTTAATGTTTGACGAGGTAAAGCTGGTCGAGACATTGCGATTTTCTGGAGGGCATGTTCTAGTATACGCTCAAAATGCTGCAGCGGGGGGTGACCATGAAATGCTTGCTTCACATGCCATGGTTGTTGAAGTTGCCTGCCATTTTGGTGGTCCACGCTATATTCTACGCGTTTTGCCCTGCAAAAAACTAACTGCCGATCAGCTGAATGAACTCCTCATCAAAGCTGCCTCAGCTGTAGTTGGTGCTGGCGGTACTGTGATTTCTTTGATATGTGACAATTGCAATACCAATCGCAGTGTTTATTCAAAACTTGGAGGACCGGGAAGTTGTCAAGTGCTATCGATTCAAGAGCAATCTATGTTCTTAATGTACGACTACGTGCACATCTTCAAAAATGTTCGCAACAACTGGATTACTGTTGATGGCCAGACACTCTCATTTGTCATACATGGCTATGAGTACAAAGCTTACAACACACAACAACAACAACAACATGCATTTTAAGGCCATTTTCCCTGCTAGAGCCGGGGTTAGCCTTGCGGTCCCCATGACAATCTTCTCCATTTTGCCCTATTTTCTGCATCTCTCCTTGTTAACCCCCTTGCCCGCATTTCTTCTTCCACCATCTTTAGCCAAGTCTTTCTCGGTCTTCGCCGTCCTCTACTTCCTTCTACATTAATTTCCATCACTCTTCTCAACCAGTCACTTTCATCCTTCCTCAACACATGACCAAACCATCTCAACCTGTTCCTCTTCACAGCATCAATCACAGGCAATTTCCCATCATCTTTCGCAAATCATCATTTGTCTTCCTCTCTCTCAACGATACTCCGCACATCCATCGAACCATTCGCATTTCCACCCTTTCCAGCCTTCGTTGCTGCTCTACGTTCATTACCCATGTCTCGCTCCCATAAATCATAACACTTCTCACACATGCAGCATACACCTTTCCCTTCAGCTTCAGAGACACTCTCCTCCTCATCAGCACGCCACTCAGTTCCCGAAACTTCTTCCATGCACATCTCACTCGAGCAACCGTTGCCGAGTCTGATCCACCTTCTCCATTCAGCATGTCTCCGAGGTAGCAAAATGTTTCCACACCTTCCAGCTTCACGCCGTCTCCAAGATCCAACTCAACATTTCCTCCATCTGCAGCTCCCTCTGTGCACACCTGACATTTGAATGTAGCTGCCACACTGGTAAATGGCCCTCTCAGACCACGACATTTTTTATGAACCCACTCAGCGCACATTGTACATTGAATGGAGTTCACTCCGACACCCTTCCTGCACACAGCACACGGCCACTTCCCAGTTCTTTCCACCTCACCACATGCTTTACCACTTGCCATCACCTTCGTCTTTCCGATATTCACCTTCAGACCTTTTGTCTCCATACATTCCTTCCACTTGTTCATCTTTTCCTTCAGTCCATCCATACTTTCCGCAATCAACACCAGATCATCTGCATACAACAACTCCCACGGTAAACCCTCCTTTACGTTCTGAGCCAGCACCTCCATCACAGCTACAAATAGTAGTGGACTTAGTACCGACCCCTGATGCACTCCCACCTTCACCTCAAACTCACCACTGTTCCCGTCCTCCGTCCTTACAGCTGTGCGCGCTCTTTTGTACATTGCCATCACTACTCTGATCAACCATTCCTCCACTCCTAACTTCCTCAATGCCCATGTCAATACTTTGTGTGGAACCCTACCGAATGCTTTCTCCAGATCAACAAACCCAAAAAACAACTTCTTCCTCTTCTCCATGTACTTCTCCTGCAACTGCCTCACAATGAAAAGCGCATCTGTCGTTCCTCTTCCTGGCATAAATCCAAACTGCATTTCGTCGATCTTCACTTTCTTCCTTATCCTCCTCTCCAACACCCTTTCCAATACCTTCATTCCATGCTCCAATAACTTTATCGCTCGGTATGAGCCACACTCCTGTTACATATTTATGTGAATGTATGTGAATTACCATTCAGGTTGCGTATCCGTGTGTATTATATTAAGGGTTGTTGTGATTGGAGGGTCGGGAGCCCTTCTGAACCAGTGGCCGGAAACGGAAGTGGCCGGAAACGGAAGAAAAAAAGACACGAGGGAACAGGACGAGTATTCGTCTTGATCTTCCTCGCCCCGCGACGACAAAAGGTGGAATCGACCTCGCGCTGCGTGGAAAACAGAGGCGTTCCGAAACCCGTTTGGCGAGAGGAGTTACCTGGACGCGTAACTACCTTTTGACACGTGAAGTCCCCGTGAGTTCGTGCACGGAACCAAGCGGTCGCACGTTGGGCCACGCGCGCGTTGCAAACCGCGCTTGGTTTTGCCCCGTCTACAAGGACGCGTACGGGTCGCACGTTGAGCCTCGCACGCGTTACAAACCGCGCTTGGTTTGCCCCGTCTACAAGGACGCGTACGGGTCGCACGTCGAGCCTCGCACGCGTTGCAACCCGCGCTTGGTTTTGCCCCGTCTACGAGGACGCGTACGGGTCGCACTTTGGGGCCTCGCGCGCGTTGGAAGCCGCGCTGGATTTGGCCCCGTTGCTTGGCAAGGAGGGGCGCTGCAGCAGCTGTTCCCGGTACGAGACGGCGCGTTTGGAGCACGTCCGCCCGGGGTTCGTTCAACCGCCCGTGTGCGGAGACGAGAGACATTGTGAGAGACATTGACCACGGAGGGAGTCAGGAGTGGGGCTCACGTGAGGAATATATAAGATGGCCATCTTAGAGTTAGTGTAGATGAGTTTACATCTTTGTAATATTGACTGTGCATTGTTGATGGTTGTTGATTGCTCAGGGAATATATTATTGCTTATTCCGGATCCTTGGTGTGGGGTTTCTTCTTGACCGGAATTCATATTGATTGCGGTACGAAAGCTCATATATATAATACTACTTGCTGGCGAAGGTCCTCTCACGGTCCGGGGGTCACCGAGATCAGGTAGTCACCGAGGGGACCACGTAACAGAATTGGGGGCTCGTCCAAATTATGATTTGCGGTTTCGCAATTGGGTCTACGTCCGGGATTTAAAATTGTATAAAGTAATAAAATAATAATTTTAATTAATTAAAATTTATTAATTAATTATTAATTGGTAAATTTTTTTTTTGAGAAATTGGGGTAAAATCTTGGGTGAAGGTTAACAGGTGGTAACGATAGGCACCATGGCGTTTGTGGCACAGAACTTTGGGGTAACACCGAGTGAGGCACAGTTCCGAGCGTTGCTAAAGTCGGACCTCTTGAAATTGGCCAAACATTTTAACTTGGAGGTCCGAACTAATTTGAGGAAGGCAGAGTTGCAGGCCACGGTGATACAATCTATGGTGGGATTAGGAAAATGGGACGAGTTAGCCTGGGAGTGGCTACCCGAAGAACCAGAAGACGTTGAGCTCCGGAAACTGGAGTTGCAGTTACGGAGCCAGGAACGGATTAAAGAAGAAGAAAGGAAAGCAGAAAAGGAAAGAGCAGAAGAAGAAAGGAAAGCAGAAAAGGAAAGAGCAGAAGAAGAAAGGAAAGCAGAAGAGAGGAGGGAAGAGAAACAAGCGGAGGAAAGGAGAGTGGAACGAGAACTCCAGGAAAGGTTAGAAGGGAGAAAAGCAGAGGAGAGGAGAGCTGCAAGGGACCTCGAAGCAGAGGAGAGAAAAGCGGAAAGGGAATTAAAGGAACGTGACATGGAGCTTCAGCAAGAAATCAAATTCAAGGAGCTGGAGTTAATGAGAGAACGGGGAGAGGCACCACCCTTGCTGACGGGGTCGACACCTAACCAGAAAACCTGGGATGTGGGCAGACATGTGAGGCTGGTGCCACCGTTCAGTGAAAAAGAAGTCGCGAAATTTTTTCCACACTTTGAGAAAGTGGCTCGACAATTAAACTGGCCGGAGGAGGCATGGACCATACTCGTGCAAAGTGTGCTGGTGGGGAAAGCTCAGGAAATTTATTCGGCGCTACCAATGGACCAATGTGCAGATTATGAGGTACTGAAGAAGCACATCCTCAAAGCCTATGAGTTGGTTCCGGAAGCTTACAGGCAAAAATTCAGGAATGCCAGGAAGAGGGAGAGTGAGACCCATGTGGAGTTTGCCAGAGTGAAAGAAAACATGTTTGATCGGTGGTGTGAGTCAAAAGGAGTCGGGAAAGACTTCGAAACATTGCGGGACTTGATCCTGGTGGAGGAATTCCAGCAGTGTGTCCACGAGGACATCAAAGTGTACCTGCAGGAAAAGAAAGTACCGAAGTTGTGGGACGCAGCCACCATGGCAGATGATTATGCCTTAACCCACCGAATAGGGGTCCACGAACCTAACTCCTCGCCTAGATCTCCGCAGGGGAGGTGGGGAACAGCAGGTGCGGAGAACGACCATACAGGGCGGCGGCCTCGAGATGATTATGGGGACAACTATGATACCCCACCGGTTCGAAATCAGAGGGATGCGGGCCCAAGACAAACTTATAGTTCGGGGGGCCCGAGGCAGACCCCGAGTTTTCCCTCCGGACCTACTTGCGCGTTTTGCAAGAAACCTGGACACTTGATGTCCAGTTGTTACCTCATGAAAAGGGACAACCCAGAGCGGAGTCCGACTATTACAACTCCGAATGCGATGGCTAGCGTAAGAAATCGCCATCAAAAGGGTTACCAACCATTTATTTCAGAGGGGTTTGTGTCACTGGATGGAGCCTCGACTAACCGGAGACCGGTTAGGATATTGAGGGACACAGGGGCCCATCAATCTTTAATGCTTGAAGGCATTTTGCCATGGTCCGAGGAGACGGCAACGGGGGATAGTGTGCGTTTACAGGGGATCGGGGGCGGTGTTAGTGCTCCCCTTCAGGTCATCCAGTTGGAGTCCGATTTGGTGTCAGGACCGGTCACCGTCGGTTTACAAGCCACGCTTCCTGTAGAGGGTGTATCTGTGGTTATCGGGAATGATTTGGCCGGGGGTCAAGTTTATGGTAACCAGAGGGTTGGTAAAGAGCCCAGCAGGGAAAATAACACCACACCAACTCGGGATAGCGACAAAAGTGCCAAGTTATTTGTAGGGGGACTGAACTTCAAAACAGAGGAAGAAGTTCTTACCTCTGTCTTCAACAGATATGGGCCGCTGGTGGAAGTGAGGTTGGTAAGAGACTGGGAAACGCAACAGTCAAGAGGGTTCGGCTTTGTCACGTTTGCCAGCACAAAAGACGCCAGAGAGGCAGAGAAGAATTGGAATGGCAAGGATTTGGAGGGTCGGACCATAACAGTAGGGAAGGCATTTCGTAGGCGTCGAGAGGTCTACAGGAGAGGACAACTGGGCGGTAGTTTTGGTAGTGGCCGAGAAGGAGACCGCTATTCATGGGACTACAGGGACAAGTGGTCCCACCATAATTATTAGGGAAGTTCTGAGAAGTTGAAGCACTGAAGGCGGCGGAGCCGCCGAGCCCAGATTCCTACACGAATTAACCGTGAACGCCGTTCCTCAAGGCGTCCAGGTAGTGAACTTTCATGCACGGACTAACCGTGAACTCCACGTTCCTCAAGGCGCCCATGTAGAGAACCTTCCTGCACGGACTAACCGTGAACTCCGCGTTCCTAAAGGCATCCATGTAGTGAATACTCGGCTTGGCCTCCCGGAAAAAGTGCTATCGAGTTGCTTAACTTTGGATCTTTGATCAACCCCTTAACCTTCATTCCCAAGATACGGACGGTCAAAGTCAGAGGGTCATGAGATGGAGTTTGATTTGGCAGGGACAATGTCGTTTTTGGTACTTAGTCCAGAGGGAGTAATCTGGAGGGGTTGTGGTGAAATTTTGGTTGCTTTATTTTTAAGGGATAACTGTGCCCGGGGGGAACTGATAAGGTGGGGGGGGGGGGGGGGTTGAGTTATATGGTTTGTTTCTCCAAATTGGCCGGCAAAGAAAGTTTTCGCTGGGTTCAAACTTTCTTTCTTGAAGGGGGGGAGTGTTACATATTTATGTGAATGTATGTGAATTACCATTCAGGTTGCGTATCCGTGTGTATTATATTAAGGGTTGTTGTGATTGGAGGGTCGGGAGCCCTTCTGAACCAGTGGCCGGAAACGGAAGTGGCCGGAAATGGAAGAAAAAAAGACACGAGGGAACAGGACGAGTATTCGTCTTGATCTTCCTCGCCCCGCGACGACAAAAGGTGGAATCGACCTCGCGCTGCGTGGAAAACAGAGGCGTTCCGAAACCCGTTTGGCGAGAGGAGTTACCTGGACGCGTAACTACCTTTTGACACGTGAAGTCCCCGTGAGTTCGTGCACGGAACCAAGCGGTCGCACGTTGGGCCACGCGCGCGTTGGAAACCGCGCTTGGTTTTGCCCCGTCTACAAGGACGCGTACGGGTCGCACGTTGAGCCTCGCACGCGTTACAAACCGCGCTTGGTTTGCCCCGTCTACAAGGACGCGTATGGGTCGCACGTCGAGCCTCGCACGCGTTGCAACCCGCGCTTGGTTTTGCCCCGTCTACGAGGACGCGTACGGGTCGCACTTTGGGGCCTCGCGCGCGTTGGAAGCCGCGCTGGATTTGGCCCCGTTGCTTGGCAAGGAGGGGCGCTGCAGCAGCTGTTCCCGGTACGAGACGGCGCGTTTGGAGCACGTCCGCCCGGGGTTCGTTCAACCGCCCGTGTGCGGAGACGAGAGACATTGTGAGAGACATTGACCACGGAGGGAGTCAGGAGTGGGGCTCACGTGAGGAATATATAAGATGGCCATCTTAGAGTTAGTGTAGATGAGTTTACATCTTTGTAATATTGACTGTGCATTGTTGATGGTTGTTGATTGCTCAGGGAATATATTATTGCTTATTCCGGATCCTTGGTGTGGGGTTTCTTCTTGACCGGAATTCATATTGATTGCGGTACGAAAGCTCATATATATAATACTACTTGCTGGCGAAGGTCCTCTCACGGTCCGGGGGTCACCGAGATCAGGTAGTCACCGAGGGGACCACGTAACACTCCAGAGGGTCACCTTTCCCCTTGTATAGAGGGACGAGGGTACTCAGTTCCCAATTCACTGGAATGCGGCCTTCTTTCACCACCAGATTACAGATCTCTGTCATTCTCTTCACACCCCAACTTCCTGCTGCCTTCAACATTACTCCCACAACTCCCGTCGGCCCTCCCGCTTTTCCACTCTTCATTGCTTTTATCGCTTCCTCAACTTCCTTCTCAGTTATCTTCTCTGCCGGTCCTAAAACTGGGTTACTCTCTATGTTGCCATCCCATTCATTCTCTGTATTCAACAGCATTTCCATATATCTTTTCCATCTTCCTTTAATTCCATCTGGGTCGACAACGATTTGTCCCACTTCATCCTTCAAGCAACTCACCCCCATCACATCACACCTCTCTTTCGCTATGTGCTTTGCAATCCTGAATACTGCTGTTGGAACCCATCTGTGGATCGGTCCCATCGGTCGATGGGTCTGACCCATCTGTGGATGCACGAGAAATGACAATGCAGACCCATCGGCTGATGGGTCTGCGCCATCTGCGGATGTGTTGTTCACCTTGAAGGAATGTGTTGACAGAATGGTGCTCTTCAATCAGGTACACAGTCATTGGAATTACATGTGGTAGGAATTTAACAGAGATGATTTTTAAATGTTTTATTATCTATTTCTACCCATCTATTTATACATTTTGTCAATACATTTTGTAATTAACAGATACATGGCAGTTTTAGTAAAGCTTTACATAACATACTCAACATTCATACAAAACATTAGGTGTTCTTCTGATAATGGCGGAGGGGAATGGTGGCATGGTAGTAGTAAGGGAAACATATGAAAATCTGTTAACTAAATTGTTACCAAAAAATTTCTTCACCAATATGTTTGTAAAGGTGTGTAATAACATGTGTTAAAATGTTGAAGGTCAACTCCCGTGGGAAACCCAGAAAAAAAGCTGTTGAATTCGGGTACCGAAAAATTATTTTCGAGAATTTTTATTTTTTTAATCGGCCCTTAAGTAACTTATGAGGGGTCAAATAAGGGTTTTTCATGATTCTGAGTTGATTGTTAACATTTATATTTCACCACAGACACTCCTTTGTGGAAAAATAATTTCTAAATATATCTAATTTTCTACTTTGCAGGACATGGAGTCTAGCAATATGGATGAAGACGTTACTCCACCTGTGCTCAATTGCTTCATCTGTGCACGCTCGGATACACCAGCTGAAAGGCTCATACAGACAACTCCAAAGGGATACTCAACTTTATTGAAACAAGCAGAAACTGTCGAAAATGTTACTGTTGTGGAACGTATGAAGGAGGCTCAAAAGGAAGGAAAACTGAGGTACCACCAGAAGTGTAAAAATGATCTGTACAACAACTTTGTTGCAACCACCAAGAAGTCAGCTCAAGCATCAAAGGCAGAGAAAGAGTCATCAAAGTTGAAGAGAAGACGCACTACTTGTGAGTTCAGTTCATCAACTGGCTGCAGTTCTAGAAGATCACAGTCAGTTGACCTCCTGTATAAGGATGTATGCATTCTTTGCAACCAACCAGCCCAGCTCTACAAAAATAATCCAGCACAAGCTAGAAAGAAATACAGAGTGCCAGATAATTTGACTGCAGATACACTGAAGGCAAGCTTGCTGAAGACAGCACGGAGTCGCGGGGATGACTGGGGCACTGAAGTCACTGGACGCCTGGAAGGGATCAACGACTTGGTAGCAGAAGAAACACTGTACCATTTGCGATGCAAACTTATGTTTGAGAGAGGTGACAGTTTGTCCAAGACTGATGAGGAAGGAAAAAGGAAGAGAGGACAGAGGAGTATTGATGAGGAGCGAGAGGCAGTTTCTATTGAATTCTGCGAATGGTTAGACTCAGAATTAGAGCATGGGGTAATGAACATGGACCAAGTCCATGAAAAGCTGCAGGAGTTTGATCAGTCACCAGAGAAGAGCCTTTCTTATTCAAAGCATTGGCTAAAGATAAAACTTCTAGAGAAATACGCAGACACCTTGTATTTCACAACACAGGAAAGAAGGGCAGATGTACTCTGTCTCAAAGATGGCACCGACAATATTCTGCGAGCGCATCATGCTAATCTTGACCATGGAGATGAGAAGACTCAGATCATAAAGACGGCACTCAAGTTCATATCCAATGATATTGCCTTGATTGATTTCGGTCCAAAGTCATACCCCACCACACACAGTATGACTGACATCGATAGTCAGCTGACACTTGTTCCTGCAAGCCTTCAGATGTTCTTGAGACCGATTGTCAAGACAGACGAAAGAGTTGCCGTTTGGGGGCAGAATTTTATTAAGGCCTGTCGACCTCGGTCTGGAGTATTGCCACACCAAATGGGGCTTGCCATACAACTTGATCATAGATTTGGGTCAAAATGGATGCTCAACAAGTTCCACCGGCTGGGATACACTGAGTCTTACACGGAGACACAAAACTACAAATACTGCTTCCTTAATAGTAGGAGTGGAGATGATGTTCCAGATACTTCTGGCACTCTTGACACCATTGTGGAGGAAACCGATGAACAGATCAATGATGAGGTTGCGGTTGATGCTGCGCTTGAGGATCAATCAGTGATGACAGCCAAAGTGCCAGCCAGTGAAAGTGAATTGTCAAGTAATGATCAGGTGGTCTTTATGGAGGTTGGGGAAACAAACAATGCAGTCACTCAGTTTGTTGGAGACAATATAGATTTAAACATTGTCTCTATTCACGGAAACACTCCCTTTCACTCAATGGGTTGGATCGAAGTCACCTCTCTGGCACCACCTTTGCCTATGTCTCTGAACATGTCTCTGTCTCTGCAGCATGTCTCTGAACCCCAGTGACTATGGATGGACAATAGGTGTGCATGGGTATGAGCCAGTTCCAACACTGGACCCCACGGCTCCTGAGGAGCTATTGCAGTTCACGAGCTGTAATTGTCATGGAGATTGCAGCAACCGGCGATGCAGCTGCAAGAAGAATGGGGTCACGTGCATCTCGGCCTGTGGAGTCTGTAATGGCATTACACGCAGAAACTGCAGTCATGATGTTGTTGAGTCTGAAGAAGACATAGACAATGACTGTTGAAACTTCTGACATTGTGAATGAGAAATAACTCTTGAGTATTATATATGTATGTGAAATAAAAGCTACTTTGTGTGTAAATGTAAAAGTGAAAATATAAATGTTAACAATCAACTCAGAATCATGAAAAACCCTTATTTGACCCCTCATAAGTTACTTAAGGGCCGATTAAAAAAAAAAAATTCTCTAAAATAATTTTTCGGTACCCGAATTCAACAGCTTTTTTTCTGGGTTTCCCACGGGAGTTGAACTTCAACATTTTAACACATGTTATTACACACCTTTACAAACATATTGGTGAAGAAATTTTTTGGTAACAATTTAGTTAACAGATTTGTGAAATATCTCATAAAATGCCCTTACTATAGAGAGTGGCAGGTGCTGATGAAGGTGATGGCGAGGGTAAATGTAGTTTTGGTGGCAAGGATCCTGACCTTCCAACAGGGTTTTAACAATGGCGAGGGTAAAATGTAGAAGAGCTTTATAAACATTTATGACATCAATTGCTTATTTTTAGGTTCAAATAAACATACTCATCCACCATTGATGCATACACATTCCTTCAAGGTGAACAACACATCCGCAGATGGCGCAGACCCATCGGCCGATGGGACCGATCCACAGATGGGTTCCAACACTGCTTTCTGACCCTCTTCCGAATCCAAGCGTTCTCCGAACATTTTCCTACATGCCTCCTGCGCCTTTGCTACCTCTTTCTTTGCAGCCTTCCTGGCTGCCTTATAACTTTCATGCTCTGCTGTTTCTGCTCCCGTACCCTTCGCCTTCTGACAAAGACTTGACAAAGCTTACTGGAGTGATATTCGGAAGCTTTATGAGATCGACCGAGCTACTCCTATTCGCTTAACCAAGCTGACGCACACCGCTGTTTTCCCCAAGCACCTTCAACGCCAGAGCGTACCCTTGGTATGCCAGGTGTTCAATGACAAGACTGTCGCTGCCTTAAAGACCTTCAAGGATTCACTGGGCAGCAGCGAAGGCACCATCATTCTCACCCAGACAATGAGTGAGTGGTTCAAGATGATGAATGTGAAAGACCGTTTCTCAGCTATCCATCTGCGCGACGAATCCAGACAGCCTTGGACAGCAGACTGTACAAGTTTCACTAGGCTGGAGGAGGCCTGCCAAATTATATCTACCTGCGCATGGCAAGGAGGTGGTGGTCGTAAGCTGAAGCTAACTCGGCAAACTGCTGAAGCCTTCACTGTGTCCACACGTAATAATGTGGATGCTGCCAAATTGCTTCTGGCAGAGAAAGACTTTGACTACGTTCTTCCTGCTATATTCGCGGATGAAGCCTTGGAAATGTTTTTCGGCCAAGCCAGGCAAAGATGTGGTGGAAACTTCTACATTGACGTAGTTGACATTATGGCTGCAGCTAAAATTGCAAATTTCCAGACACTCGTTAAGCATGACATTATGCCAGAATCTAGTTCTCGTGTGCTTGTTTGCGACAAGAATTGTGGTACTTCCATAAATCCAGATGAGCGAAATGAACTCATTGACGAGATCACTCCTCATGACACTCAGGATCTCTTGAGGTCTGATGATGCCCTTAAGCATAAAGTTGTTTATTTGGCCGGATACCTTGTTCATAAATATGGTGATAGCACCAGTATGGAGGAGATCATGGATGATGAAGATGGTAACGAGGTGTCATCTGAGTTCCTAGATAATTTGAATAGAGGTGGACTGAGTGTGCCGACTATGTCAACCGTCTTCTTTGTACATAATGCCTATAATTTGCATGGCATGACTAAAATGCGTTGCCGCTTTCATTTTGCTGAGCTGTTATCCTTTGTAGATGCACCTTTAGCTCGTAATAATGCAGCATGTACTACTTTAGCTAACATTCTATTGAAAGCTCATGTCCTCAATGTCAGTGAGAAAAAAAGGCTGTGGGATACCTCAGGGGGCAAGAAAAGCTCTCCAACTAGTGATAGCTCTCCAACTAGTGATAGCTCTCCAACTAGTGATAGACATAGACATAGTTGTAATAGACATTTTTTACAAAATATTATTGAAAAACGGTGCATTGTTATTATTCGAATGTGTATTTGCTGTATGTTTGTATTCTTGTGTAATACGATATATGACAATATATATTAAATTTGGACAGCTCTACAAACTTGCCTCTTATTATAATCAGCCATCTCTCACCGTTTATGAGTTAGACACAAAAAACGGGCAAAAATTGCCCAAATTCACTAATTTGACCTTGAAATATGACCGTTTGATCTTGAAGATGACCCCAGGTGGTGTTGAAAATGTCGCTATTGAACTCGCCGTCCTCAAAAACCCCTATTTTGACCCCGAGATCGTGTCTCTAGCCCTTCTAGAAGTCATTTTAGACCAGGACTTAAGTTAATCCTTCAGACTCGAGTTACAAACCCCGAGCATGGGACGTTCCAGTTCTTCTCTAAAGGAGTCTATGGGTCTTACATATAGAACTTTTCATGGATCGCAAAGCCATTGTATGATGTACTTGCAGCCCCTGACCTTAAGTTACAGTCAAAGACAGAAAGGAAGGGGGGGGGGGGGGGGATGGAAAATAAAGACGCCAGAAAAACAGGCCAGTTGCCCAGTAAATGTCCTATTGTCTGGAGTGAAGAGCATCAACAGGCAGTGGAACAGATAATCAGCCACCTCACCAGCCCACCTGTCTTAGGTTACCCTCGGTTTGATCAGTCATTTGTGCTGCACTGTGATGCATCACAGGAGGGTTTGGGAGCAGTGTTGTACCAACGTCAGGAGGGGAAACTGCGGGTCATAGCTTTTGGATCAAGAACTCTCACTCTGCCAGAAAGGAAGTACAACCTACATTCAGGGAAGTTAGAGTTCCTTGCATTAAAATGGGCGATATGTGAGCGCTTCAGGGACTACTTATACCATGCGCCCTCCTTCACTGTCTGCACAGACAACAACCCACTCACATATGTACTCACAACAGCAAAGCTGAATGCCACTGGACAGAGATGGGTTGCTGAATTGGCGGACTTCAACTTTGATGTCAAGTACAGGCCAGGCCGAACGAACGCAGATGCGGATGGACTGTCTCGCATGCCTCTTGATTTCTGTAAGTTCATGGATGGGTGTACAGAAGGAATGAGTCCAGAGGTGGCTGAAGCTGTCATTCAAGGGTGTCCACCACACAGAGGGACTTCAAGCCACATCTAAGTCCATTGGCCATCAATGCAATGGCCACAGAGATTCAACTTGACCAGCCTTCTACCTCATTACATCCCATTCCACTGAGTCACCTCCAGTCAGCTCAGAGAGAGGATCCTGTCATTGGCCCAGTGCTGAAGCTAAAAGACCAGGGTGAGCAACCAAGCAAGGTGACAGTAGAAAAGGAAAGCCCTGAGGTGAAGGCATTGCTGAGGGAGTGGTCAAAGCTGCAGGTAAATAGCAAAGGTTTCCTGTATCGCAAGACTGCAACAAGGACCCAAATCGTGTTGCCACGCTGCTACCATCCACTTGTATACAAGGAACTGCACAAAGCTATGGGGCACTTGGGCTCGGAAAGAACGTTAGAACTTATCAGGGACCGATTTTACTGGCCAAGGATGCAGCGGGATGTGGAGAGATTTGTGACACAGGAATGCGAGTGCTTAATGAAGCGAAAACCAAGCCGGATCACGCGAGCAACCATGCTGAATATAAAGACCACATATCCCTTTGAATTGCTGTCCATCGACTTCCTGCACCTTGAAACGTGTAAAGGAGGGTATGAGTACATTATCGTGGTGATGAACCATTTCACTCGATTTGCACAGGCGTATGCAACAACCAACAAGTCAGCAAGGACAGTTGCCACCAAGATATTCAGTGACTTTGTGCTGAAGTTTGGTTTTCCCACACGAATCCATCACGATATGGGACGAGAATTTGAAAATCAACTGACGGCCCAGTTGAAGCAACAAAGTGGGATTAAAGGCTCCCACACCACACCATACCACCCTCAAGGAAATGGACAGGTCGAGAGGTTTAACAGGACATTGCTGGCAATGCTGAGGACTCTGACTGAAAAACAAAAACAAAATTGGAAGAACTCATTAGCAAGTG
The DNA here is from genome assembly GCF_964187855.1 of Myxine glutinosa. Classification (NCBI taxonomy): domain Eukaryota; kingdom Metazoa; phylum Chordata; class Myxini; order Myxiniformes; family Myxinidae; genus Myxine; species Myxine glutinosa. The sequence continues at coordinate 106,339,621 of NC_136268.1, read as the reverse complement.
TGGTGCATGCCTATAACTGCACCCGCAATGAAGCAACAGGGTTCTCACCGTACTTCCTGCTCTATGGGAGGTCTCCCAGACTTCTGATAGATCTACTATTTGGATTTGACATTGAGGGGAAAGAGGGCTCTTATGCTGACTATGTTGAGAATTGGAGGAACAGGATGAGAGATGCATATGAAATCGCAAGCAAAACTGCAGCCAAGTAGGCCACTCGGGGAAAACTGTCACATGACAAAAGAGTCTACGGTGTAGAGCTACAAACAGGTGGTCGGATTTTGGTGAGGAATGTTGGTGAGAGGGGAGTCCTGGGAAGATTCGATCCTACTTGGAGGACCAGGTTTACGTTATTTTCAGAAGAAAGACGCCAGAGAGCCCAGTGTATGAGGTGAGACCTGAAAATGGGAGAGGCAGAGCCAGGACCCTCCACTGCAATCTTCTGTTGCCATGTGACTCCCTCCCTGTGGTAGAACCTCAGCAGAGACCGCACAGAGAGGAAATAGCACAGAGTGAGCGAGGACTGAGGAGAAGGTGGACATGCCATCAAGGTTCCATTGTGGAAGGGGTTGAGCCAGTTGGTGAGTCAGAAAACGAAATCTTTGAGGACCAAGCCCAAAGGAGCACAGTGGAGGGATTGGATATCTCGGATCTCAACCCTGACGCCATAGCATTTCAACCACGGAGAAGGGTACAACAACAGCAAAATCCATCTCCATCTCCGGTGGTCATGCAGAAAGAACTACTGGAAGACTGGGGCCTCAGTGAAGAGGCAGGGGGACATACCAGTGAAGGACCACAAGAGCTCCTGGAATCGGAGGAAGAAGTAGTACAAGAAGACACCTCCAATGGCAACTATTCCCGTCCAATGAGACGGATTAAACCTCCACAAACATTGACCTATGAGTCACTGGGAAAACCATCTTTGGTGAGAAGGATAGTAAGCACCCAGGAATCCAGGATTCAGTTGGTTGATGGAGACATCTTTAACTGCCCCCCAACAGAGACTCTTGCATACTGCATTAGCAGAGATTGCTCCATGGGAGCAGGAATGCTTACACTCTTTGAAGAAAAGTGCTCCGGTATACAAGAGCTGTTCAGTCACACAAGGAAGACCGGAGATTGTGTGGTGCTAAAAAAAGGGAAAAGATTTGTGTACTACCTCATCACAAAGGAGAGTGCTGACCAGAGATCAATGTGGACCAGCTTGAAGGAAAGCTTGGAGGCAATGAGAAACCACTGCATTGCTCATGGAATAACCAAGGTCTGCATGCCAAAGAATGGATGTGGGTTGGAGGACTTGAATTGGGAAATGGTGCTGAAGATTTTGGAGGAGGTCTTCAAAGAAACTGACACCAGTATCTCTGTCTACTCGTGCTAAAAACCTCGGGAGTACGTACGAGTGATGGAAGAACGAACAGTTGTTCGGGTGAAGTGAATGTCGGGATGACATTTCTTTTGAGGGGGAGAGTGTTACGAGAAAAACGACTACCCCCATTTTCATTACAACCACCCCATAAAAAAACCTCAAAATAATGATGAGATTAATATTAAAATGCAGAAGGCAGCCTGAATGATAACAAAGAGTGGAGATGCAACCACTAACCACCGGGTGTAACAACACAGTTGTTCTTACAGCACCTCAGTTGCCGTGAACGGCGTATCGGAAGGCACCAAGCCTGCATCTCCTGTTTTATATCTGCGATTATTATACAATTCAGAATAATGACGAAATTAATATTAAAACTCAGAAACAAGTCCGAACTAGAACGGGCACTCGGTAGAGCGCATACCTTCGCCGCAGCTACTGTTCTGTACTTGGCATGGGAGTGTAGGGAACAGAACAGTGAACAGTTTTGACCTTTTCGTGACCTTGACCTTGACCTTTGACCCGATTGCTCCCAAAATCTAATCAAATGTGTCCCGTATAATAACCAATCATCCCACCAAATTTCATGCAATTCGGTTGAATACTTTTTGAGTTATGCGAATAACATACACACACACACACAGACATACAAATAAATACACAGCGATCAAAACATAACCTTCCGCTTTTGCGAAGGTAATAATAATAATGAGTGGAGATGCAGCCTCGGACCATCTGCTGTGAACAACACGACTGTTCCTACAGCACATCCGGTTGCCGCGAATATTGTGTTTGAATGCGGCAGGCCGGCATCTCATGCTGTGCATCTTTGATTAATTATTCCAGTAAAATAATTTGGAATTGGAATGGCGACTCTGCTCTGATCCATCGACCTCATCACCCTGCACCATCACACCGGAATACTGTTATAGTGCAACGTAGGCTTCCTCAAATCTGTGCCTCGACACAATCCTGTCTCTGAGCTCTGCAGGCAGTTCCTTCGACCTCATGGCTTGGTTTTTGCTCTGATATGCATTGTCAGCTGTGAGACCTTATATAGACAGGTGTGTGCCTTTCCAAATCATGTCCAATCAATTGAATTTACCACAGGTGGACTCCAATCAAGGTGTAGAAACATCTCAAAGATGATCAAGAGAAATGGGAGGCACCTGAGCTAAATTTCAAGTGTCATAGCAAAGGGTCTGAATACTTCTGTAAATATGATATTTCCGTTTTTCCATTTTAATAAATTTGCAAAACTTTCTAAAATCCTGTTTTCTCTTTGTCATTATGGGGTATTGAGTGTAGATTGATGAGGGGAAAAATGAATTTAAACGATTTCAGCATTAGGCTGCAACATAACAAAATGTGAAAAAAGTGAAGAGGTCTGAATACTTTCTGAATGCACTGTATATATTTGCATGGTGTGTGCCTAAAAGGTTCTAGAATTTAGATACTCTAAAGGTGTAATAGAAGCATTCCACTCGTAGTTAGTGTCCAAGGAGTCGAAAGGGTCTAATCTCTCGAGCATGTAAAAATGGTCTAAAACGGTCCAAATAGTCTATAGCTCATGGAGGCGTACTACGTGCGCCTCGATTCAGTATACAAAAAAATAGCTCCAAATGGTCAAGGGTCCAAACTGTATAATCTGTCTGAAGGGTGTAAGGAGTCGAAAGGGACTTAAGGGGTGTAAAGATCGAAAGGTTATTGGGGTCAAAAGTGTATAAAAGCTCTTAAGAGTGAAGGGAGCTAAAGGCACCCTAAGTATCGAAAGGGTCTCAAAGGAAAAAGGGGTCCTAGGGATCTTAGGGTCTTAAGGATCCTTGGGTTTTAAGGGACTAAAGGGGTCTTTGAGTTTTTAAGGGGTTTTAAGTTTCGTAGGGGCCTTAATGGGTCGTCAAAGGCTTAAAGGGTCTTCAAAGATCTTCAAATTCGATTTCACAAGTGACAAGCAGACTCAAATGCAATAGCCTCTCCTCTGGCGAAGGTAATGATCATCATACTAAAATACGCCATTTGGTGTCTGTCCGTCTGTCTGATGAATTTTGACGCCAATACATTCCGTCGTTACTTATCCAATCTCAACCAAACTTTATAGGATGACGAAGGGTTACATAATGAAGGTTGTAGCACATTCATTTCCCCCCCTCCCCAAGGGGGTTATCTCCCCCGAGCGGGTTCTCCCCGCCATTGCCGTCAAAGGCATTGGATGTTGAGGTGTATATCAATATAAAATTAGCTTCATCGCGGCGTTTGTCCAAAGAAGAAGATTTACGTGGCGTTTTTACAAAGACGGTTTTTAATATCAATTATGTGATGGTTTTACAAAGACGGCCTTCTGGATACAGGCACATTTGTCAGTTGCTGCCACTCAGCCCTAAGCCGATTATCTGACTTGGTACGGCCATTGCAGACTAACCGGTGCAGCTGGCGATAATCTCTCCTTGTGATTCTGCGGGGACGTCCTGGCCTCGGTGTTGGAGTAGGGACACCCCTCTGAGCATTTCGTTTCAGGATCTTTGACACCTGACTGAGTGATGCCATACTGCCAAGCAATAGCACGCTGTTTCATACCGGAATTTCGTAAAGCCACCACTCCATGACAAACAGCATTGTTGAGTTGACGGACCATCTCCAGAGGAAGCGGCAATAACTTTTGTAGACATGCAGCAGTTGTTTTCCACTAATACAGAACGCAACAACCCTTATATACCCGATTGTGAAGCCAATCGTCAAATGTACCTGCCCTTACATTTTGTCACGCCACCTGTGATATTATCCTGTATTGACTTCTTGCTGAGACAGATAATCAGTGACATGGTTCTTTTAACAAAGAAATCACCGAAGCGTAAAAGAAACTCACCAGATTGATATACTGAGTTCAGAAAGTAAACCCAAGTCAAGAAAAAAAAAAATTCCATATTAAATGCCAAGTCTGTATTTTCACTTCAGTGACCAAATCGCTCCATGGAGGCCGCCATCTTGCGGATGCGGAAGTATGCATTAATTGCGAAAAAGTTCAATAGGAGTTTGTTTCACCCGTCTTTGTTTGATTCACAATCTTATGCACCTCTACTTTGTAATTAAAATACTTTAAGACAAACCGCGTTATCTTCAATGAAAATCGTCACCAAACACCGGAACCAATGAGATTCGAGCATTTGAAGAAAAAAAATTTGTAAGCTTATTACGCATTTCGGAGGGTGAAAACGGCGTCAAATATTCTAAAATTGACAAAGAATTATTTTTTAGAAATCTCGCGGCCGTAGGGGATAATTTTTCACGGCCGGAAATATCCGAAGTTGAGACGGAATTCACCGAATTAATCAAGAAGTAAATTTTATCAATTTAAATCTCATCCAGAATGCAAATGGTACCTACTACACCTACTACACCTACTACACCTACTACACCTACTACACCTACGGTACCTACTACACCTACGGCACCTACTACACCTACGGCACCAACTACACCTACCTACTACCAACTACCTAACCTACTGATGCCATAGTGATGGGTAAAATAGTGGCAAGAGGCTTTGGCTTCGCCGGCTCATTGCGGCTTTGCAGTCGGGTACTAGTACTAATAATGTCCCACTTCCCCAAGGCGTTTTTCCTGCAGTGATAACATGTATAAATAGCTCATCTATCTATAATTCCAGTAATCTCTGTGTGTATGTTTGTATGTATGTATGTATGTATGTATGTATGTATGTATGTATGTATGTTTGTATGTTTGTCTGTGACCGCTGTTTCTCGACAACTACCGGTCCGATATACTTGAAACTTGCCAGGTATATTGCTGGGGACCCGAGGATGTGCCTTTTCAAGGTTTCATATTAATCGGAGAAGTAGTTACCGAGCTATGTCCAAAAAACGATTCAACCAATCAGAGAGCAGCGAGCTATCACGTGTGCCGAACGTGGCGAACAGACTCTGCCTCGGACGGCACATTTGAGAGCGTATTCATTTATTTCACGTTGGAAAACTATGTTGCCGTTAAACTATGTTTTAAAACTAATTAAAACTAATTTGCGATTCATCGTAACTGCGATTTGCGACCTTCCGGACAGTGAAGACTTCACTTCCGGCAGCCAATCACAGAACGCTTTGTTGCGTAGGCATGGCCGATGTGAGAGCGAGCCGAGCCGAGCGCGTGCGCCATTACGGTTCGTAATTCGATTTCTTCCGGAGAAAATAATAATTTCTCGATTTCTTATGCGCATTATTTCTCCCAATTCAGTCAGAGCGAAGGGCGGAAGCGAAGAGCGTTGTTTTTTTTGTTTACGGGCGTACGGGCGTACAGGCGGGGTAGAGCGTGCGGGTAGCGTTTTTTTTTTTTTTTGGCAAGGAACGGGCACCCACGTACGGGCATGCCCTAGTAGTTATAATGGCGTTTCCGTGGGAGCAACGGCTTCTACAGGAAGTAAAAATATTATAAACCACAAACATGTATGCTTAGCTTTTTAAACAGTCACTAATGCTCTTTATCTATCTATAATTCCAGCAATCTCTGTGTGTGTGTGTGTGTGTGTGTCTGTGTGTCTGTGTGTCTGTGTGTGTGTTTGTTTGTTTGTCTGTGACCGCTGTTTCTCGACAACCACGGGTCCGATATACTTGAAACTTGCCAGGTATATTGCTGGGGACCCGAGGATGTGCCTTTTCAAGGTTTCATATTAATCGGAGAAGTAGTTACCGAACTATGTCCAAAAAACGATTCAACCAATCAGAGAGCAGCGAGCTATCACGTGTGCCGAACGTGGCGAACAGACTCTGCCTCGGACGGCACATTTGAGAGCGTATTCATTTATTTCCCGTTGGAAAACTATGTTGCCGTTAAACTATGTTTTAAAACTAATTAAAACTAATTTGCGATTCATCGTAACTGCGATTTGCGACCTTCCGGACAATGAAGACTGCACTTCCGGCAGCCAATCACAGAACGCGTTATTGCGTAGGCGTGGCCGATGTGAGAGCGAGCCGAGCCGAGCGCGTGCGCCATTACGGTTCGTAATTCGATTTCTTCCGGAGAAAATAATAATTTCTCGATTTCTTATGCGCATTATTTCTCCCAATTCAGTCAGAGCGAAGGGCGGAAGCGAAGAGCGTTGTTTTTTTTGTTTACGGGCGTACGGGCGGGGTAGAGCGTACGGGTAGCGTTTTTTTTTTTTTTTGGCAAGGAACGGGCACCCACGTACGGGCATGCCCTAGTCTATCTATAATTCCAGTAATCTCTGTGTGTGTGTGTGTTTGTCTGTGTGTCTGTGACCGCTGTTTCTCGACAACCACGGGTCCGATATACTTTAAACTTGCCAGGTATATTGCTGGGGACCCGAGGATGTGCCTTTTCAAGGTTTCATATTAATCGGACAAGTAGTTACCGAGCTATGGCGATTTCTTTACCAAACTCCGCAAGCCGTTCGCTTTGGACCAAACCGTTTCATGTAAATAGAGGGGGGGGGGGGATTGTCACCGTACTCGCAAGCCGTTCGCTTTGGACCAAACCATTTCATGTAAATAGAGGGGGGGGGATTGTCACCGTACTCGCAAGCCGTTCGCTTTGGCTTTGCGAATGGACCAAACCATTTCATGTAAATAGAGGGGGGGGGGGGGGGATATAATTTTAGATATATATATAGTACGGGCATGCCCTAGTAACACTAAATGAAGAAATTTGGAGGAATCCCGACATCCGTGAAGTAAGGTTTACTTACAGAACTGAGCGAAGATCTACTGTACTCTATATAACCCACAAATATTGAGTTTATAACATGGCCCTTTCTGCCGCTACCGTGGCATTTTTCATAGTGAAGTTTTGAAACTCGCTCCTGCTGTTTGATACGAAACTGAAAGGGAGAAGCTCGGGTTGTGCTACTTTACCAAGCAACTAACTAGTGCTTGACAAGCCAGCCGTTTATTAACGGTTTTGAATGGAGTGCTTGCTCAAATGCTTAAACCACTTGGTGATCTTGAAACAAGAAACTTGATAAATGAACACACTCCCAATGTTCTTGAGATCCGGCCATAGATCGACTGTAATCTACATACCCCAAAGAGGACTGACCCTTTATCCGCTCCCGTAGTGAGCGGGTGTACAAGTAATAGCAAGCATCTAAAAATGTAAAGCCCATCCACATCCGCTTTGTATTCAGACTTCTTATTCCGTATGCTAAACATGACAAAATCAGCCAAAAACTAAACATACCTTTTGAAGTAAAAACCCTCCATACTTTTGAATAAAAAAAAGAAGTTTTTATTACTTGTAGAATTACAAGAGCAAACTGGAACGGCACCCGGTAGAGCGCATACCTCCACCAGGCTGAACAGTTTACGTTTTGTATCCTACTGATAGGCCGGATCTGGATTCAGATGTCATGAAGTTAATGGTTCCATCCGAGGGATGCCCTCTGTCTCCTTCACATTACTTACGATGCTATTCCGACGCCGACCGCGGGGGGAGGATTTTATGTACCACCTGTGAGTAAGGACGGGTCATTCCGATCTCTTGTGTCTTCGAGTTGGTAAGATTGTTGCAAGACCTGGTCAACATTTGCTAATATCTCTGCGATGGCGTAATGGTAATGAAAGTGCTCAGAGATGCTTGCTAAATAGCTTTTGTGTTCTCTTTTGTAGATCAGTTGCATTCAAGTGAATAAAAGCTCACAGCTTTGGAGTTTTGGTGAATAGTCTCGTTTCGTTTCACCACATTTTTATTCACTTGAATTCTACGCTTGGGGCCATGGAGAAGCTGCTTAGCCTGGAGGTATTCTCGGGCGACCCTCAGGCTATGAACGCCTCGGACCAATGGGAATATTGGCACAACTCTCTTCTGCACAACACCGCGGCGGTTCCGGATCTCACTGAGCCACAGCGGCTATCGATTCTGACCTGTCATGTCAGCCTCCCGGTCTACGGGTACATATTCCACTGTGCCAACTACGATGCGGCGGTGGGGACGTTGCGTGGCATATATGTCCGGCAACGAAGTGCATTGTACGGACGACACATGTTGGCTACACGATGCCAGGAAGCTTCGGAGAGCCAGGAGCACTACATCCAGGAGCTGATACGCCTGGGGAAAGGTTGTTTGATGGAGGCTCGAACCGCTGCGGAGGCGACCGACGACTTGATGCGCGATGCGTTTGTTGCGGGGATCTCGTCGCCGGCCATCAGACTACGGTTGCTGGAGGAGACCACGTTGACCTTCCAACAAGCGTGCGACAAAGCACGCATTCTACAGCTGGCAGCCGTCCGCGCTGAGGCATACGGTGAATCCTATCTCACAGCGGGGGCCGCTGCCGCGGCACAGCCGAAGTCAACTGCATCGCCCGAACGGGCACTCGTGGAATCTCCAGACGACGCTCCGGCACCGATCGCTGGAGACGATGGGAATCCTAACGCCGCAGCTGCAAACTCTGCGGAGAATGCCAAATGTTATTTTTGTGGCAATAAGAGACACCCTCGCTCCGCGTGTCCCACCAAAAATTGTGAATGTCATAATTGTGGAAAAATAGGACACTTTGCTAAAATGTGTCGGGCGGCTAAATATAAGTCTTCCCGGGGCTCGAGTCTCACAGGTACGCACACCTCACGGACGGCGCGAGGCGTGCACCGTGCCGTGCTACCTGTGCTTGTGGAAGGGATCCGCGTGGAAGGGCTTATCGATACAGGTAGTTCCTCTAGTTTCGTTAGCCACGCTTTGGTATGACGTCACGGCTGGTCGATGGGCTCGGATACCCGACGAATTTACCTGGCTTCGTTCGGACATAGCGTACACACCAAAGGCATTTGCTCTCTTAAACTCGTCATCGATGATAAACTGTATGAGGATGTGAAACTCGTGGTGATGCCGGAATTGTGCACCGACGTACTGCTCGGTCATGACTTCTTGAGCCGATACGGCCGGTTGGAGATGCGCGTGGGAGACGGAGAGAATACACTTTCAGTCTGCGGCTCAGCCGAGATGGCCATAGATCCGCCTGTGCTATTTCCCAGCCTGACGGCCGATTGCTGACCGGTTACTGTGAAATATTGACGGTATACATCGCCGAGAAGACTGAGCGTATGCTCCGAGAGGGCATTATAGAGCTGAATAGATCGCCGTGGAGGGCGCGGGTTCTAGTCGTACACTCTGACAATCACGGGAAACGCCTGGTCGTCGATTACAGTCGAACTATAAATAAATTTATGCAATTGGACTCGTTTCCTTTGCCGAAAATTGATGACCTCGTTCAGGAGGTTGCCAAATTTAGGGTCTTCAGCACTTTGGACCTTAAAACAGCATACCATCAGATTCCTATCAGGGAATCGGATAGGCCCTATACAGGCTTCCAATCGGTTCGATGGCTGTATCAATTTCGGCAAATCTCTTTTGGAGTCACAAATGGGGTGGCGTGATTCCAACGCGCCATGGACGACATCTTAGTTAAAGAGAATTTGCGAGATGTCTTCATTTACGTGGATAATGTGACAGTCTGCTGACATACCCAGGAGGGGCACGACGCAAACTTGAAACGATTCTTGGAGGATGCGCAACGTTATAATTTAACCTTCAACCGTGAGGAATGCCACTATGGTGCAAAAACAATCGATATACTTGGGTACACAGTGACCGGCGGGGAGATAAAACCTGACGCCAAGTGCCTCCGACCTTTACTAGAAATGGCGGCACCCTGTGATCGAGCGTCGCTGAGGCGGTGCCTCGGGCTTTTCGCACATCACTCGAGATGGATCCAAGGCTACTCAGAGAAAATAAGACCTCTAGTGGACTGTAAGGTCTTCCCTCTGACGCAGGATGCGTTGGACGCTTTTCAACTTCTGAAGGCAAACATAGCGAGGGCCTGTGTGACCTCCATTGATGATAACCTCCCGTTTCTCGTCGAGACAGACGCTTCGGATTGTGCGATTGCTGCTACCCTAACGCAAAACGAGCAACCTGTGGCATTCTTCTCTCGAACATTGACCTCGACCGAACGCAAACATTTGGCAGTGGAAAAGGAGGCGGCCACGGTGGTCGAGTCGGTCAGGAGGTGGCGCCATCTGCTGCTGGGCAGGAAGTTTGATCTCTTGACAGACCAACAGTTGGTGGCTTTTATGTTCGGCCATGAACACCCTCAATGTATTAAAAACGACAAAATTGCACGATGGCGGGTCGAACTTGCCGACTACTGCTATGACATAATCTATCACCCCGGGAGCGAGAATGTGGTTGCCGATGCGCTCTCTCGCCCGTCGGTTTGTGCTGGCATGACGTCAGAGGATCTAAAGCGCATCCATGACTCATTGTGTCACCCCGGGGTAACTCGATTCACTCATTTTGTGCGCTCTCGCAATTTGCCATTTTCGATCGAGGATATCCGACGTCTATGCCGCACCTGCTCTGTGTGTGCGGAGTTGAAACCGCGATTCTATAAGCCGCCGGACCGGGCGCTCATTCAGGCAATGAAACCATGGCAATGATTAAGCCTTGATTTTAAAGGGCCTTTACCAACGCCAGGTGCGCCTCGTTATCTCTTGACGGTAATTGATAAGTTCAGTCGCTATCCGTTTGCCTTTCTGTGCTCAGACATGACGTCAGCCACTGTTATACGATGCCTGCGTCAGCTGTTCGTCCTGTTCGGGTATCCGGGGTTTGTGCATTCAGACCACGGGGCTGCGTTCATGTCACAAGAGGTCCGGATCGTCCTAGTAGGCCTCTGAATAGCCACCGGCCGCACTACTCCGTATCGCCCCGAGGTGAATGGCCAGGTGGAAAGATTTAATCAAGTCATCTGGAAGGCCGTGGCGCTGCACTTACGTACGCACTCAATGGGGCTGCACCAATGGCCTCAAGCCGTGCCAGAAGCATTACATGCGATTCGGACTTTATTATTTACGGCCACCAATCAAACTCCCCATGAAAGAATGTTTCGTTTTGAACGTCGCGGCGCCAACGGTCAATCGATGCCGGGTTGGCTTGTCGAACTCGGGCCCGTGTATTTGAAGCGAACGGTGCGACAAAGCAAGTACGAACCGGCGGTGGATTTGGTGCAGATCGTGCAGGTTAATCAGCAGTATGCAACCGTCCGGCTGTGCAATGGTCGTCTTTCGACCGTGTCGGTTCAGCATTTAGCCCCATGCGGAGACGAGGACACCCGCCGTAACTTGAACTCGGAGGATTCGCCTGCCGAAATGGGGGGTTCCGTTCCGGGCACCCCTCGCGCGGGTCGGGGTCCGTGTGACGTTACACCGCTGGGAACTGCTGCAGGGGATTTCCCAAGCTTGCCGTGTCCTCCGTCCCCAGGCAGTGTGCCGGGATCGCCTACAGATCAGACTCGAGCTGGCCGGGATGGGATCTGCACCAAATCCGATCTGCACCAAAAATCGTGCTGTCGACCCCAACGCTTGGATTTGTGACGGAGTGCTGGGTTGCTTAATTAATCTACTATCTTCAACTTATACCTTATATTGATAGTCCGCGTGTTAGCCCAAACTTTAACGGGGGAGAATGTCATGAAGTTAATGGTTCCATCCGAGGGATGCCCTCCGTCTCCTTCACATTACTTATGATGCTATTCCAACGCCGACAGCGGGGGTCCGCGGGGGGGGTGGGGGGGGGGAGGGGGGATTTATATACCACCTGTGAGTAAGGACGGGTCATTCCGCTCTCTTGCGTCTTCAAGTTGGTAAGATTGTTGCAAGACCTCGTCTACATTTGCTAATATCTCCGCGATGGCGTAATGGTAATGAAAGTGCTCAGAGATGCTTGCAAAATAGCTTTTGTGTTCTCTTTTGTAGATCAGTTGCATTCACGTGAATAAAAGCTCACAGCTTTGGAGTTTTGGTGAATCGTCTCGTTTCGTTTCACCACATCAGGCCTGAACCAAAATCGAATCGGCTTGTTCTTGTCACCTAACCAACTCATCCACACAGTTTCGCCATAATACGTCCACAGCTTTTTGAAATGTTATGCTATATATAGTTTTTGGTTCCATCTCTCAATAGTGAAGAATCACTTTTTAAAATGATGGTATCCGGATACAGATCCGGATACAGATCTTCACCAAAATCGAAGGAGTTCGTCCTTGTCACACACCCAAACTATTCACCATCTTTCGTCCGAATCCGTCCACAACCTTTTGAGATATTGTGCTATATGTCGTTCGTATACCCATCTCTTAATAGTGAAATATCACTTAAAAATTGATAGTGTCCAGATCCGGATCCTGACCAAAAATGTGCGTTTCTGTCCTTGGCAAGTTTTTTTTCTTGTTTGATCCAATATGGCTGCCAGACCACATGACCAATGACGTATCTTATTCCTCATGGGGAGTTCTTGACAATGAGCCATGTTTCAATTGTTTTCCATTGAGCGGTTTTGGACATATAGAGGTGTAAGCGTGTAACGTTTCACCAAGATGGCATCCGTACCAGGTGACCTATGATGTTCTTTTTCCAGTAGGAGGCGCTCCTAAGGTGAACATTTTGTGTCATAGTCAGGTTCACTATGTCAATAAATTATATTTCGTTCAAAATCATGGTAGATTAGCAAACCTATACATTTTTGGAAAGGTTATAGCAAAAGGAAACTAAAAATCAATGTTTACATTTGGAGAGATACCTGTATGGCGGCCATTTTGGATTTTCAAAATGGCCACTGTAAAATACATATTTTGTTCTATTTCTGCCTCTAATTACCCTAAAAACTTTTAAAAATATACTAAACCTATATTTTCAGGGACAAGGAATCCAATGAAAGTATCAAATTAGTGCTATAGGGAATGGTAAGACACGAATCAAAGGTTTTGAATTGCAAAATACTGTCTTTATATTCGCGATAAGTTGCATAATCAAATACATGTTATCATTTTGTACAGGCAGTTAATAACATCAAAATGTGTCACAATAATTCATATCACCAAACATACACAGGCAGTCAGCAAAATCATATATACACATGCAGTCAGTATAACTTCACATCTACACAGGCAGTCAATGACAAAATATACACAGGCAGTCAATGGCATCAAACATACAAGATTACAGAATATGCCATTTAGAGTTCGTCATCACTGTCCTGTGTGTCGTATCCGACAATATAGTCCGCATCGTTTTCACAGTCCGTTCCACACAAGCAAAGGTCGGTCAAATTGATTGGCAAATCGAATTGGTCGAATGGTCGATCGAATCGAATTCGATGAATCGAATCGAATCGAATCGATCGAATTGGTCGAATGGTCGAATGGTCGATCGAAGCGATTGGTCGAATGGTCGAATTGGTCGAATGGAATTGGTCGATTGGTCGAATTTGTCGAATCGAATTGGTCGGAATTGGCAAATGTAAACATTGATTTTCTCATTTTCCATGTAATAACGTTTCCAAAAATGTATAGGTTTGCTAATCTACCATGATTTTGAACGAAAAAACATAGTGAACCTGACTATCAATCGGATCAATGCTTGCTGAGAAAACGAATTTTAAAAATGCAGACACGCACGTCGTATGCATGCAAACGACCGTTTTACCCCTCTTTTCCCTTCATGAGCGCAGGATAATTATAGCATGCGGATCTGGATCTTCACCAAAATTGAGCCAAATCATCCTTTTCATACACCCAACCGGCCCACCAAAAGTTCATACAAATCTGTCCATAACCTTTTGAGACATCCTGCTCACAGACAAACAGACAGAAGACATAATCGCTGTCCACTTCCGGTGATATTTTAGCTTAATGACCTGAACAAATTCAAAAACAAAAGACAGACAAATCATGGTGTACAAAGCTGAAATGAAAGCCGAGTTAGATATATTTTTTTATGGGTCGTTGGTGACACTTATTTCTCAACAATTTGCCAAATCCATAATGTCATCAGAAATGACCATACAGTTTGAGGTTAGAGTATCCAGATGAGAGATCGTTATTACTCCCGCCAGGGAGTGATGCATTCGATCGTGTGTGTGTGTGTGTGCGTGTGTGTGTGTGTGTGTGTGTGTGTGTGTGTGTGTGTGTGTGTGTGTGTGTGTGTTTGTGAACAAGATATCTGGAAAAGTTTTGAACAGATTTGGAAGAAAGTTGGTGGTGTAGCGGCTACCGCTGGGTATACACAATCGCCTTGCACCTACCGAGGACGCGGAGCGATCACCATGCCGGGCTCGTCCAGGACGCCCGGGCATGCCCGCTCTCGACTTGCCAGGCCTCATCCGGGACGCCCGGGCACGCCCCCTCTCGCTTTTCCCGGGCAAACGCTCCGGGATAATGTGTATATATATTGCTGCCCGATAAACGGGCTTTTCATAGTACCCGAGTTGATTTGAGACAATAAAGAAACTCGGACGAATTCCAGCTTTTTGTCGCGTCCATTCTTTCAATTTACGTTGGAGCATAGCTCCTACATTGGTGACCCGACATGGACACGGCAGTTGCCCTCAAACTGCCTACCTTCTGGGAGGCTCACGCGGCAGTTTGGTTCGCTCAGGCGGACTCCCTGTTCGCCCTGCGAGGCATCACGGCCGACGACACCGGCTTCCACCATGTGGTAGCAGCACTCGGCTCAGCCACCGCGGCCCGCACCCTCAGCCTCCTCCAGCGCCCGCCAGCCGCTGACAAATACGACGCGATTAAAAAGCTCCTCCTCGACGCTTTCGACCTCTCATCAGCGGAACGCACACGGCGCCTGCTCGACCTGCCCGAGCTCGGCGACACGCGCCCGTCCGAGCGAATGGACTACATGCTTTCGCTGCTCGGCGAGCACTCTCCGGCATTCCTGTTCCGGGAGCTGTTCCTCCATCAGCTGCCTAGCCCGGTACGCCTCGCCCTGGCAAGCACGACGATCACGGATCCCCGTGCCCTCGCCAGGGAAGCCGACAAGATCTCCGCGGCAGGCCAACGCATTGGAGCAGCAACCTGGAGCCCACCGCCGTCCGAAGCAACGCCCATGGCGCCCGAGCACCCGGCACGGTCGATGACCGAACTGCCGACGCAATTGGCGGCCGCTACGCCGCGCCGACCACCTCCAGCACGACGACCGGAGCCTCCACCTGACCAGGCGTGGTGTTATTA
This sequence comes from Myxine glutinosa, assembly GCF_964187855.1. Lineage (NCBI taxonomy): Eukaryota > Metazoa > Chordata > Myxini > Myxiniformes > Myxinidae > Myxine > Myxine glutinosa. Next base: position 106,324,214 of record NC_136268.1, on the reverse strand, counting down.
TCATGCCAGGTTCGGACAGAAGGCCCGGACATGCCGACCCCCGTGCACCTTCGGCAAGCCGGGAAACGGCCGGGCCAGCGTTCATTACCAGCCATGAGCGCCGGCCACATGGGCAACTTACTTTTCATCACGGACAAAGCGTCCGGACGGCGCTTCCTGTGTGACACCAGCGCCCAACTGAGCGTCATACCCGCCTCCGATCAGGACAGGCAGTCCGCGGTTTGCGGCCTCTCCTTGGTTGCGGCCAACGGATCGGCCATCCGCACCTTTGGCCCGCGCAACGTCACCCTCTGCTTCGGCGGCCAACGCTTTAATTGGACTTTTGTAACCGCAAGCGTGCTCATGGCTCTGCTAGGCGCCGACTTCCTCTGCGCACACGGACTGCTGGTGGACGTCCATCGGCATCGCCTCATCAACGCCGAGACCTTCAGCTCCCTGGCATGCACATTGAGCAGCTCCGCTCCGACCGAGCTGGCATGCGCCCTCCCGGTGGCGAACGAGTTTGCTCGCCTGCTCAAGGAGTTCCCGGCCCTCACGCAGCCGACGTTTTCGGCCGTCGCAGTACGACATGGGATTGAGCACCACATACCAACCATGGGCCCACCGGTCTACGCCAGAGCCCGCCGCCTCGACCCAGCCAAGCTCGCCGTGGCCAAAGCCGAGTTTGACGCTTTGGAACACCTCGGCATCGTGCAGCGCTCTGATAGCGTGTGGGCTTCGCCACTACACATCGTCCCAAAACCAGGGGGCGGCTGGCGCCCATGTGGCGACTACCGCCGCCTTAACGATGCTACCACCCCCGACAGGTATCCGATCCCGCACATCCAAGACTTCTCCGCCCGTTTGGCAGGATGGGTCATTTTTTCAAAGATCGATTTAATACGGGGATATCACCAGGTACCTGTCAGGGCGGCCGACGTCCCAAAAACGGCCGTCATCACGCCGTTCGGCTTATTCGAATTCCTGCGAATGCCATTTGGCCTCAAGAACACGGCTCATGCGTTCCAGCGCTTGATGGACGGCGTGCTGCGCGACCTGCCATTCCTCTTCGTTTACCTGGACGACATCCTCGGCGCCAGCACGTCCCGGGCCGAGCACCTCCTCCACCTCCGAACACTGTTCGGGCACCTCAGCGAGCATGGCCTCATCGTCAACCCGGCCAAATGCCACTTCGGCACGACGGTCGTTGATTTTTTGGGCCACCATATCACCAAGAACGGGGCCGTGCCGCTGCCAACCAAGGTCGAGGCCATCACCACGTTTCCGCGTCCCCGCTCCATAAAGGCCCTGCAGGAATTCCTGGGAATGGTGAATTTCTATCACCGCTTCGTGTCCCGCATTGCTCAACTCATGCGGCCCCTTTACGAAGCCCTCCGGGGCAAGCCGGCCAAGAACGACGTCGCCTGGTCTGCAGCAATGGACGCGGCCTTTAAAAGCTCAAAGCGGGCCCTCGCCGACGCAACACTGCTCGCTCACCCGGTGCTCAACGCTCCCATCGCCCTCACCACGGATGCCTCCGACTACGCGGTGGGCGCCGTACATGAGCAATGGGTGAACGGGCTTTGGCAGCCACTCGCTTTTTTCAGCCGGCAACTCCGGCCGAACGAGCTCAAATATAGCACGTTTGACCGTGAGCTCCTCAGTCTACACCTGGCCGTTCGCCATTTCCGCCACCTCCTGGAGGGCCGACTCTTCACGGCGTTCGTCGACCACAAGCCGTTGGTTTACGCAATGGCCAAGGTCATGGAGCCGTGGTCGGCCCGCCAACAGCGCCACCTCTCCGCCATGTCGGACTTTACCACGGACATCCGGCACGTCGCCGGCAAAGACAACACCGTGGCCGACTGTCTTTCTCGGGCCAGCGTGAACGCGGTCCACCTCGGCGTGGACTTCGCACTTATGGCGGCGGAGCAAACCACCGACACCACGGTGCAAGCCCTCCGGGTGGCGGACACGGGCCTCCGCCTGGCCGACATCCCCTTCGCGGACACTGTCCTGCTCTGCGACGTCTCCCAAGGCCAGCCTCGCCCCATCGTGCCCGTTACCTGGCAACGCCGCATCTTCGCCTCCCTCCACGGCCTTTCCCACCCGGGCCGGAAAGCTTCCCAGAAGCTGGTGTCGGCGCGATTCGACTGGCACGGCCTTCGACGGGACGTCCGCGATTGGACCAGCACCTGCACAACCTGTCAACAGGCCAAGGTCCACCGGCACACCCAGGCCCCGCTGGCACCTTTCACCGTGCCCGAACGATGTTTCGACCACGTCAACGTGGACCTGGTGGGCCCCCTCCCCTCATCACGGGGTTTCACACACCTGCTCACCATGGTGGACAGGACCACAAGGTGGCCGGAGGCAGTTCCCCTCGTCTCCACCACCACCGCCGACGTGGCGCAGGCTTTCATCGCCACCTGGGTCGCCCGCTTCGGCGCACCGGCGGACATCTCATCGGACCGCGGACCGCAGTTCACTTCCGAGCTGTGGGGCGCGGTCGCCCGCAACCTGGGGGTCAAGCTCCACCGTACTACGGCCTACCACCCCCAAGCCAATGGGTTGTGCGAGCGATTCCACCGCTCCATGAAGGCCGCGCTCATGGCCGGCCTTCAGGACGGCGGTTGGGCCGACCGGCTGCCATGGGTCCTTTTGGGCCTCCGCCCTGCCCCCAAGGAGGACCTCCGGGCGTCCACCGCCGAGCTTGTCTACGGCCAGGCGCTACGCGTCCCGGGCGAATTCGTGCCCGACGCTACCAGTCCCTGGTCTGCAGCTCACCAGCGCTCGGACCTCCAGGAGACCGCCCGATGGTTTGCCCCCGTGCCAACGTCCCACCACGGTGACCCCCAGTCCTACGTCCCCCCAGCGCCTCGCACAGCGGAGTACGTTTTTGTGCGTCATGACGCACATCGGGGGCCACTCCGGCCGCCGTACGACAGGCCCTTCCGGGTCCTGCGACGGGACGACAAGTCGTTCGTCATCGACATCGGCGGCAGGTCGGACCGGATTGCGGTGGACCGCCTCAAGCCGGCGCACGTGGACATCGACCAACCGCCACGGTTGGCCCTTCCGCCGCGTCGAGGCCGCCCCCCATCCACGGTGCCCCCCACTCGACCGCCCACCACCACACCGGACCCCCCCCCACGACCCGCCAGGGGTCGCTTCGGCCGGGTCATCAGGACCCCCCTTAAATTGACCCTGCCGGTGCAAGTCGATTCTGGGGGGACGTGTGTAGCGGCTACCGCTGGGTATACACAATCGCCTTGCACCTACCGAGGACGCGGAGCGATCACCATGCCGGGCTCGTCCAGGACGCCCGGGCATGCCCGCTCTCGACTTGCCAGGCCTCGTCCGGGACGCCCGGGCGGGCCCGGGCATGCCCGCTCTCGACTTGCCAGGCCTCGTCCGGGACGCCCGGGCATGCCCGCTCTCGACTTGCCAGGCCTCGTCCAGGACGCCCGGGCACGCCCCCTCTCGCTTTTCCCGGGCAAACGCTCCGGGATAATGTGTATATATATTGCTGGCCGATAAACGGGCTTTTCAGAGTACCCGAGTTGATTTGAGACAATAAAGAAACTCGGACGAATTCCAGCTTTTTGTCGCGTCCATTCTTTCAATTTACGTTGGAGCATAGCTCCTACAGTGGGATGATTGCCCTTGGGATAAGGAAGAATTGATTAGTTTTTTGTGAAGCTCAGAGGCCCGTGCAATTTGCACATTTGGAAGAGGAAGATACTTCCGGAAGACTCTTCCGGTCGTTCGACTTGGACTCTTCTCTTCCAGGAATCTCTTCTGCCTCTTCCGTTATCCAGCAGAAGAGGTGGTTAGAAGAGGAAGAGGAAGAAGAGGCGGAAGAGGCAGAAGAGAAGAGGTTATACTTACGCAGCAAAACTTGCAAGTGAAAACACAATCTGGATATTTGCATCAACTTGTGATGTAGTGTCATCTTTGTCTAATTCTTCCATCAGGAGCGTGAGTAATACATGTTTTGCCGCCATCTTGCTTCTCTTCTGCCTGTTCGGCACAAAGCAATCTTCTGGAAGAGGCTTCTGTCTTCAGAAGAGACCAAATCGCACGCGCCTCGGATATTATTCCGGATCCAGGAATTTTTGGGGGGAATTTTTTTACCATTGGAAGATAGGGCTCATTTTAAAAAAACATTATCTTCTATATATTCTATATTTAACATTGTCATATGAAAATAGTTTTCATATTTTTTGTAAATGTACTTTAAACTCGTGGTTATGCGTTAGAGCGGTGTATTGTTTATCAGCGTCGTCTTCAATGTTAATTTTTTTTTCTAATAAAGACATATTCTGTTATTTTAAAACCACCAACATGTGTATTAGGTTTCCTCGTTTCATTAAATGTATCGTTTGATACGTATAATGCTGTAAAACTGTTTTTTGTTTTTTTTGTTTTTACCTCAGAAGATATATCAACATTTACCTCAGCGAATGTCAATCGTGGTGTCAGTATTTGATGAACTGATAAAGACTTAGGTGACTTATAAGTGTGACCAGCATGTGCACGGGATTCTTCCCAGAAGAATGAGTGGTCGCATTAGCTTGTACGACTTAAAATGAGCGAGTTTTGTTTTCACGTTTGGGTCAGTTTTACATGTTGTATCCCTAAGGAATGAAACGAACGTTTTCCTGGCTTACAATTTTATTTGAAGTCACACATGCCTCAAAATACACTCACCTATATAGAATCGAACGCTGAATCCGAAAATATAAGTGAAATTGGCTTGTTTTTTTTTTTACATTATCTTCTATATATATATATATATATATATATATATATATATATATATATATATATATATATATATATATATATATATATATATACAAATATATATATATATATATATTGTAGGAGCTATGCTCCAACGTAAATCGGAAGAATGGACGCGACAAAAAGCTGGAATTCGTCCGAGTTTCTTTATTGTGTCAAATCAACTCGGGTACTCTGAAAAGCCCGTTTATCAGGCAGCAATATACGTATATACACATTATCCCGGAGCGTTTGCCCGGGAAAGGCGAGAGGGGGCGTGCCCGGGCGTCCTGGACGAGGCCTGGCAAGTCGAGAGCGGGCATGCCCGGGCGTCCCGGACGAGGCCTGGCAAGTCGAGAGCGGGCATGCCCGGGCGTCCCGGACGAGCCCGGCATGTTGATCGCTCTGCGTCCTCGGTAGGTGCAAGGCGATTGTGTATACCCAGCGGTAGCCGCTACACACGTCCCCCCAGAATCGACTTGCACCGGCAGGGTTAATTTAAGGGGGGGTCCTGATGACCCGGCCGAAGCGACCCCTGGTGGGTCGTGGGGGGGGGGGGGGGTCCGGTGTGGTGGTGGGCGGTCGAGTGGGGGGCACCTCCGTGGACGGGAGGCGGCCTTGCCGCGGCGGAAGGGCCAACAGTGGCGGTTGGTCGATGTCCACGTGCGCCGGCTTGAGGCGGTCCACCGCAATCCGGTCCGACCTGCTGCCGATGTCGATGACGAACGACTTGTCGTCCCGTCGCAGGACCCGGAAGGGCCTGTCGTACGGCGGCCGAAGTGGCCCCCGATGTGCGTCATGACGCACAAAAACGTACTCCGCTGTGCGAAGCGCTGGGGGGACGTAGGACTGGGGTTCACCGTGGTGGGACGTTGGCACGGGGGCAAACCGTCGGACGGTCTCCTGGAGGTCCGAGCGCTTGTGAGCTGCGGACCAGGGACTGGTAGCGTCGGGCACGAATTCGCCCGGGACGCGTAGCGCCTGGCCGTAGACAAGCTCGACGGTGGACGCCCGGAGGTCCTCCTTGAGGGCCGTGCGGAGGCCCAAAAGGACCCACGGCAGCCGGTCAGCCCAACCGCCGTCCTGAAGGCCGGCCATGAGCGCGGCCTTCATGGAGCGGTGGAATCGCTCGCACAACCCGTTGGCTTGGGGGTGGTAGGCCATAGTACGGTGGAGCTTGACCCCCAGGTTGCGGGCGACCGCGACCCACAGCTCGGAGGTGAACTGCGGTCCGCGGTCCGACGAGATGTCTGCCAGTGCACCGAAGCGGGCGACCCAGGTGGCGATGAAAGCCTGCACCACGTTGGCGGTGGTGGTGGAGACGAGGGGAACGGCCTCCGGCCACCTGGTGGTCATTTCCACCATGGTGAGCAGGTGTGTGAAACCCCGTGATGGGGGGAGGGGGCCCACCAGGTCCACGTTGACGTGGTCGAAACGTCGTTCGGGCACGGTGAAAGGTGCCAGCGGGGCCTGTGTGTGTCGGTGGACCTTGGCCTGTTGGCAGGCTGTGCAGGTGCTGGTCCAATCGTGGACGTCCCGTCGAAGGCCGTGCCAGATAAATCGCGCCGGCACCAGCTTCTGGGAAGCTTTCCGGCCCGGGTGGGAAAGGCCGTGGAGGGAGGCGAAGATGCGGCGTTGCCAGGTAACGGGCACGATGGGGCGAGGCTGGCCTTGGGAGACGTCGCAGAGCAGGACAGTGTCCGCGAAGGGGATGTCGGCCAGGCGGAGGCCCGTGTCCGCCGCCCGGAGGGCTTGCACCGTGGTGTCGGTGGTTTGGTCCGCCGCCATAAGCGCGAAGTCCACGCCGAGGTGGACCGCGTTCGCGCTGGCCCGAGAAAGACAGTCGGCCACGGCGTTGTCTTTGCCGGCGACGTGCCGGATGTCCGTGGTAAACTCCGACACGGCGGAGAGGTGGCGCTGTTGGCGGGCCGACCACGGCTCCGTGACCTTGGCCATTGCATAAACCAACGGCTTGTGGTCGACGAACGCCGTGAAGGGTCGGCCCTCCAGGAGGTGGCGGAAATGGCGAACGGCCAGGTGTAGACCGAGGAGCTCACGGTCAAACGTGCTATATTTGAGCTCGTTCGGCCGGAGTTGCCGGCTGAAAAAAGCGAGTGGCTGCCAAACCCCGTTCACCCATTGCTCATGTACGGCGCCCACCGCGTAGTCGGAGGCATCCGTGGTGAGGGCGATGGGAGCGTTGAGCACTGGGTGAGCGAGCAGTGTTGCGTCGGCGAGGGCCCGCTTTGAGCTTTTAAAGGCTGCGTCCATTGCTGCGGACCAGACGACGTCGTGCTTGGCCGGCTTGCCCCGGAGGGCTTTGTAGAGGGGCCGCATGAGTTGAGCAGCGCGGGGCACGAAGCGGTGATAGAAATTCACCATTCCCAGGAATTCCTGCAGGGCCTTTATGGAGCGGGGACGCGGAAACGTGGTGATGGCCTCGACCTTGGTTGGCAGCGGCACGGCCCCGTTCTTGGTGATGTGGTGGCCCAAAAAATCAACGGCCGTCGTGCCGAAGTGGCATTTGGCCGGGTTGACGATGAGGCCGTGCTCGCTGAGGCGCCCGAACAGTGTTCGGAGGTGGAGGAGGTGCTCGGCCCGGGACGTGCTGGCGACGAGGATGTCGTCCAGGTAAACGAGGAGGAACGGCAGGTTGCGCAGCACGCTGTCCATCAAGCGCCGGAACGCCTGAGCCACGTTCTTGAGGCCAAACTGCATTCGCAGGAATTTGAATAAGCCGAACGGCGTGATGATGGCCGTTTTTGGGACGTCGGCCGCCCTGACAGGTACCTGGTGGTATCCCCGTTTTAAATCGATCTTTGAAAAAATGACCCGTCCTGCCAAACGGGCAGAGAAGTCTTGGACGTGCGGGATCGGATACCTGTCGGGGGTGGTAGCGTCGTTAAGGCGGCGGTAGTCGCCACATGGGCGCCAGCCGCCCCCTGGTTTTGGGACGATGTGTAGTGGCGAAGCCCACGCGCTATCGGAGCGCCGCACGATGCCGAGGTGTTCCAAAGCGTCGAACTCGGCTCTGGCCACGGCGAGCTTGGCTGGGTCGAGGCGGCGGGCTCTGGCATAGACCGGCGGGCCCGTGGTTGGTAGGTGGTGCTCGATCCCATGTCGTACTGCGACGGCCGAAAACGTCGGCCGCATGAGGGCCGGGAACTCCGTGAGCAGGCGAGCAAACTCGTTCGCCGCCGGGAGGGCGCATGCCAGCTCGGTCGGAGCGGAGCTGCTCAATGTGCATACCATGGAGCTGAAGGTGTCGGCGTTGATGAGGCGACGCCGTTGGACGTCCACCAGCAGTCCGTGTGCGCAGGGGAAGTCGGCGCCTAGCAGAGCCATAGGCACGCTTGCGGTTACAAAAGTCCAATTAAAGCGTTGGCCGCCGAAGCAGAGGGTGACGTTGCGTGGGCCGAAGGTGCGGATGGCCGATCCGTTGGCCGCAACCAAGGAGGGGCCGCAAACCGCGGACTGCCTGTCCTGATTGGAGGCGGGTATGATGCTCAGTTGGGCGCCGGTGTCACACAGGAAGCGCTGTCCGGACACTTTGTCCCTGATGAAAAGTAAGTTGCCCGTGTGGCCGGCGCTCATGGCTGGTAATGAACGCCGGCCCGGCCGTTTCCCGGCTTGCCGAAGGTGCACGGGGGTTGGCATGTCCGGGCCTTCTGTCCGAACCTGGCATGATAATAACACCACGCCTGGTCAGGTGGAGGCCCCGGTCGTTGTGCTGGAGGTGGTCGGTGCGGCGTAGCGGCCGCCAATTGCGTCGGCAGTTCGGTCGTCGACCGTGCCGGGTGCTCGGGCACCATGGGCATTGCTTCAGACGGCGGTGGGCTCCAGGTCGCTGCTCCAATGCATTGGCCTGCCGCGGAGATCTTGTCGGCTTCCCTGGTGAGGGCGCGGGGATCTGTGATCGTCGTGCTTGCCAGGGCGAGGCGTACCTGGCTGGGCAGCTCACGGAGGAAAAGCTCCCGGAACAGGAATGCCGGAGAGTGCTCGCCGAGCAGCGAAAGCATGTAGTCCATTCGCTCGGACGGGCGCGTGTCGCCGATCTCGGGCAGGTTGAGCAGGCGCCGTGCGCGTTCCGCCGATGAGAGGGCGAAAGCGTCGAGGAGGAGCTTTTTAATCGCGTCATATTTGTCAGCGGCTGGCGGGCTCTCGAGGAGGCTCAGGGCACGGGCCGCGGTGGCAGAGCCGAGCGCTACTACCACATGGTGGAAGCGGGTGTTGTCGGCCATGATGCCTCGCAGGGCGAACCAAACCGCCGCGTCAGCCTCCCAGAAGGTAGGCAGTTTGAGGGTAACTGCCGTGTCCATGTCGGGTCACCAATGTAGGAGCTATGCTCCAACGTAAATCGGAAGAATGGACGCGACAAAAAGCTGGAATTCGTCCGAGTTTCTTTATTGTGTCAAATCAACTCGGGTACTCTGAAAAGCCCGTTTATCTGGCAGCAATATATATACACATTATCCCGGAGCGTTTGCCCGGGAAAGGCGAGAGGGGGCGTGCCCGGGCGTCCTGGACAAGGCCTGGCAAGTCGAGAGCGGGCATGCCCGGGCGTCCCGGACGAGCCCGGCATGGTGATCGCTCCGCGTCCTCTGTAGGTGCAAGGCGATTGTGAAAACCCAGCGGTAGCTGCTACAATATAATATATATCTGTGCAGTGTCTGTCTTGTGTTGTCTTGTCTTGTGTTGTCACTGAACTACTCCCTCAAACTTTTGTGAAATCGTACTGTTCCAACTTGACCCACGGCGGGAGTATGCGCTCTACTGAGTGGCATTCTAGTGACCTTGTGTGATGGTAAACAGATGTAAACTCCATTTAGAGTATATTGAAGGATGTTTTCAAATTATTTTATGAGATTGGCATGTGCTGCTTCAGAAGTATATTTATGGATCATCAGGAAACGGCTAACCTTATAGTGCATGGAAGGTCATTGAAGAAACAGCTTACAGCAAAAGATCTTTAAAGAGACTTACAGCCATCTCTTGATATCTATCTATAATTCCAGTAATCTCTGTGTGTATGTTTGTATGTATGTATGTATGTATGTATGTATGTATGTATGTATGTTTGTCTGTGACCGCTGTTTCTCGACAACTACCGGTCCGATATACTTGAAACTTGCCAGGTATATTGCTGGTGACCCGAGGATGTGCCTTTTCAAGGTTTCATATTAATCGGAGAAGTAGTTACCGAGCTATGTCCAAAAAACGATTCAACCAATCAGAGAGCAGCGAGCTATCACGTGTGCCGAACGTGGCGAACAGACTCTGCCTCGGACGGCACATTTGAGAGCGTATTCATTTATTTCACGTTGGCAAACTATGTTGGCGTTCAACTATGTTTTAAAACTAATTAAAACTAATTTGCGATTCATCGTAACTGCGATATGCGACCTTCCGGACAGTGAAGACTGCACTTCCGGCAGCCAATCACAGAACGCGTTGTTGCGTAGGCGTGGCCGATGTGAGAGCGAGCCGAGCCGAGCGCGTGCGCCATTACGGTTCGTAATTCGATTTCTTCCGGAGAAAATAATAATTTCTCGATTTCTTATGCGCATTATTTCTCCCAATTCAGTCAGAGCGAAGGGCGGAAGCGAAGAGCGTTGTTTTTTTTGTTTACGGGCGTACGGGCGGGGTAGAGCGTACGGGTAGCGTTTTTTTTTTTTTTTGGCAAGGAACGGGCACCCACGTACGGGCATGCCCTAGTTACACTCAACAACCACAACCATCTTCCTCTCTGTTCGGTAAGTGGTAGGGGAGTTTTCCATTGTCGATTGTGTGATCTTTGTGACATAACCGATGAAATGCTACCTTGATGTCAACAACCGCCTCTGGAACAAACTCCCTCACTCTCTTCAATCCCTCTCCTCCCTCCAGGTCTTTGAAACAGCTGTTCTCCACCATCTCTTATCTTCCCCCATCCAAAACCTTGATCTCTTCTACCCCCGTTAATTCACCCCAGATCCACTTTTCTTTTCTTTTTAGCTGCGACGAGCAGCTCTATGAGAGGACCGCGTTGTTGTTCTTGTTGTTGGGGTGCCTTTTTGAATAGCGCATGCGCATACACTCGGACGTGCGTTGGTATGAGGTAAGAACATCGCGGACTAAAATCGCGATTTGTTGGAAGAAACCAGAATAAATTTAGCAACAAAGACAACATGAATGTTTTCATATCAATCTCGTTTCACAGAACTTGACACAAATTAGGTGTAATTATTGAATAGCGCATGCGCATACACTCGGACGTGCGTTGGTATGAGGTAAGAACATCGCGGACTAAAATCGCGCATGCGTATAATGACTGGTCGAAATTGGTAGCGCATATTGCAACGGATATCCTCATGATTCTACACGTCGCAGCTGGTGACCACACTGTGGTCATTTTTCTCTTGTTTTGGAAATACCGACTTCTTTCCTGGAAGTTTTAGCAGTGTCCATGTGTTTTGTACCTGTCACACCCCCCCCCCCCCTCCACCTCACCATGCCTCCTCCCCCCAAGCCCTCTCCCTCCCACAGATCTTTCAATGTCCCTGTTCTCTGCTGTTGTGCTTGTGTGCTTCACTCTCTCCCCCCATCTTGTCTCCCACTCCCTTTATTGTATGTTTTGTTTGTCAGATTGTATTTTTTGTGATTGATGTTAGCTCTTGCACTAGCCTCGATCTTGTATACAAAAAAGAACAACAAAAAAACAAAAACAAGTCAGGAGACGACGATGGTTCACGAGCGAGCGGTATTCAATGACAAAGGACGGACTATAACCGAAACAGGCCAGGCCCGGAAATGTCAAAATGAAGGTTACTGACCTTGAAATGAGATAGAAAATAATGTATAATCAGTTATGAGGTTAGTTAGCTACACAATACCGAAAATTCGGTGAAAAATGAAATGAAAAAATATATATATATATGAATTTTTTTTAAATAATAATGAAAAATTGAGCTCCGTGGGGCTAGACACCTGACATTGGCCTAACCAAATATCGAAACCCCTGTCAGATTCCACCAAACCCCTCGGAGAAGATGTAGCTTGAACTCGATTACCCCCTAAAAAGACATCTTTTTCAGGCGTGGCTCCGCCCACAATGGGCGCAATACGCCCACTCTTGGCAGGACACAACTAGATCACGATATCAACCTCCCACCCAAGTTTCATCAAGATCGGATGATATCATCGGGTAGTTATGCTGCGGACAGACAGACACACACACAGACAGACGCACACACATGACGAATATAGTGGTCACTTGATAACTCGTGAACCAACAGAAAGTCCTATTCGTCCTCTAATTCATTAGTACTGCATTCCTTACTGTGGGCAGTTCTTGTCCAGGGCAGTTCTGGATGAAGAGATAACTGTAGAGACATCCGCGCACCCTCTGAATATAAAAGAGAAGATATATCACACATCAGTAAAACTGTTGGACACACTATATTCTCTTGCATCTCTTTTATATTTAGTTTTAACTTTGTTTTTAAACTTCTTGTCATGCGTCACAACACATAACCTTTCTATTAATTGGATTACGGTCAAACCGCATCCTTAGTAAGGATCAACTTTGATGTAGTGGGAGGATGGTAAAAGTGTGGGTAGGTCAACACTGCCCACCATGTCGCCACAAAGGCATTTCCCGGCCCTCTGCAGCTCTGCTGTAGGTATTATGGGCAAATTATAGAGAGGGATAAAGCCATGTGCAAATCACAAAGCTTTCTTGTAAAGGTGATTCTTATATTGCCTGTTGACCTGTCCACTATCCCTAGTTACCTTCGCCAGAGAAGAAGATATTGCATTAAAATTTTGACAAGTATGTTGATCACTCCGGTTTGTGTGTGTGTGTGTTTGTGTGTGTGTGTGTGTGTGTGTGTGTGTGTTTGTGTGTGTGTGTTTGTGTGTGTGTGTTTGTGTGTGTGTTTTAGTATGTGTGTGTGTTTTGCTATGTGTTTGTGTGTGTGTGTTTGTTTGTGTGTGTGTGTGTTTGTGTGTGTGTGTGTGTTTGTGTGTGTGTGTGTGTGTTTGTGTGTGTGTGTGTGTGTGTTTTACTATGTGTGTGTGTTTTGCTATGCGTTTGTGTGTGTGTGTTTGTGTGTGTGTTTTGCTATGTGTTTGTGTGTGTGTGTTTGTGTGTGTTTGTGTGTGTTTGTGTGTGTGTGTGTGTGTTTGTGTGTGTGGGTTTGTGTTTGTGTGTGTGTTTGTGTTTGTGTTTGTGTGTGTGTGCTTTTTTTACTATGTGTTTGGGTGTGTGTGTGTGAGTGCGAGTGTGTGTATGTTACTATGTGTGTTTGTGTGTGTGTTTTTTTACTGTGTGTGTGTGTGTGTGTGTGTGTGTGTGTGTGTGTGTGTGTGTGTGTGTGTTACTAAGTGTCTGTGTGTGTGTGTTTGTGAGTTTGTCTGTCCGCTCACTTATTCTTGCTTACAGGGCAAAATTTTAAACTAATCTCCACGAAACTTCACCAAATGATAGAGTTGGTGGTCCGACAGAATCCTTTTCATTTTTTAGTTCAAAAGGTCAACATAGGCCAAAAATCAAACACTTTTATCAAATTGTGTGTGTGTGTGTGTGTGTGTGTGTATGTGTGTGTGTGTGTGTGTGTGTTTGTGTGTGAGTGTTTTAGTATGTGTGTGTGTTTTGCTATGTGTGTGTGTGTGTGTGTGTGTGTGTGTATGTGTGTGTTTGTGTGTGTGTGTGTTTGTGTGTGTGTTCTGAAACCTTCTCTCCTTCTCTCCTGACAAGGTGGAGGAGTTTTTGTCCAACCTCGACTCTGATTCTGCAACTGGACCAGACGGCATCAGCCCACGGATCCTAAAATCCTGCTCTGCCGCTCTATCTCACCCTCTCTCTGTTCTTTCACCCTCTCTTTTGCTCAAGGTCATCTGCCAGCATCCTGGAAATCAGCAAACATTACCGCTTTACACAAAAAAGGTGCAAAAACAGATCCTTGCAACTACAGACCAATCAGCCTGCTCCCAATTATCAGCAAAGTCATGGAATCCATCATTGCCTCGGATATAAAATCTTTCCTCTTCTCCAATGGCTTGATCTCTGATCATCAATTTGGTTTCAGACCAGGTCACTCTACTCTGGACATGCTGCTTCTGCTGTCTCAACAATGGATGGAGGTCCTCAATGCCAAACAGGAAATCAGAGCTGTCTCCCTTGACATATCACGTGCCTTCGATACGGTCTGGCACCCAGCTCTGCTCACCAAACACTCCTCCTATGTTATCCATGGAAATCTCCATGCATGGCTTGCGGACCTCCTCTCTAGTCGTAGTCAACGTGTGGCCCTGAATGGATTTCTCTCATCTCCCCTTCCTGTTCAGGCTGGAGTTCCCCAAGGCAGTGTTCTGGGCCCTGTGCTTTTTCTGGTCTTTATCAATGATCTCTCCGACTCTCTGGAAAATCCTCTCTATCTCTTTGCTGATGACTCCACTCTCTGCCGCTCCATTCCTCTTCCCTCAGATCGGCAGTCTGCAGCCTCCTCACTCTCTGAAGACTTGGACAAAATCACAGACTGGTCAAACAAGTGGAACATGTCTTTCAATCCTGACAAATCTCACACTCTTACTATGTCTCTCCGAAAAGATCGACTGGACAACCCTCCCATCTACTTTCTCAACAATCCTCTCCAAGAAGTTCTGTCGCTCAAGCTTTTGGGTCTCACTATCTGCCATCATCTTTCTTGGGAAAACCACATTTCCAAGCTGGCCTCCAAAGCCAGTCGCCGACTGGGCATCCTCCGTCGTGCGAAGTCCTTCCTCGGCACACCTGAGCTCCTCACCACATACAAGGCTTTCATCCGCAGCTCAATGGAATACTGTTCTCCCCTATGGGCTGGTGCTCCTGCCTCACACCTAGCTCGGCTTCACGCTGTTGAAACCAAAGCTTTCAGAATTATTGGAATCTCCCGCGATGAAGCTATCTCTGAGGGCCTTTCACTCACTCACCGCAGGCAGGTAGGTGTCTTTCTGTCTTCTTCCGACTCCTCTCTGGCCTTGCCCCCCCAGCTCTCTCTGTGCTCTGTCCCCCAAATATTCCTACAGGTCGCACAAGATCTGCCAGCCACCCTCTGATGGTTAAACTGCCGAAATCTCGGCTCTCTGCTCACCTTCACACTTTCATTCCTCTTTTCTCCCGCCTTTGGAACAAACTCCCTCACTCCCTTCAATCCCACTCCTCCCTCCAGGTCTTTAAAACAGCTGTTCACCACCATCTCTTATCTTCCCCCATCCCAAACCTTGATCTTTTCGACCCCCGCTAATTCACCACAGATCCATCTTGTTTGAAATTCCAACTTCTTTCCTGGAAGTCCTGGCAGTGTCCATATGTTTTATACCTCTCCCCCCCCCCTTCCCATGCCCACCCCTTCCCATGCCCCCCCCCCCCAAAGCCCTCTCCCTCTCACAGATCTCTCGATGTCTCCATGTCTCTCGGTCCCTGCTCTCAAATGTTGTGTTTGTGTCCTTCCCCCTCTCTCCCCATCTTGTCTACCGCTCCCGATGTTATATGTTTTATGTGTCGGTTTGTCTTTGTGTGTGATTAATGTTCGCTCTTTCACGAGCCTCGCTCTTGTATACAAAAAAAAAAAAAAAAAAAAAAATTCCCAAAATCCTCAATTTTCATCCGATTGACTTGAAATTTGAATAGGATTTACATATCAGCTAACTGAATTCAACCATAAACTATTCTAGAGATCAGCATAGGCCAAAAGGTCAACAACATTTTCAAATTATTAAAATTCTCAATTTTCATCCGATTGACTTGAAATTAGAATAGGATTTACATATCAGCAAACTGAATTCAACCATAAACTATTGTTGAGATCAGCATAGGCCAAAAGGTCAACAACATTTTCAAATTATTAAAATTCTCAATTTTCATCCGATTGACTTGAAATTAGAATAGGATTTACATATCAGCTAACTGAATTCAACCACCAACTATTGTTGAGATCAGCATAGGCCAAAAGGTCAACAACATTTTCAAATTACTAAAATCCTCAATTCTCATCCGATTGACTTGAAATTTGAATACGATTTACATATCGGATAACTGAATTCAACCACCAACTATTTTTGAGGTCAAAAGGATGCTCTACCGAGTGCCATTCTACTGTATTCTCATTTGCCAAGTGTCGCTCTATGAGTGATTTTTCATCTGTCTGTCTGTCTGTCCGTACAAAACTTGAGTATGCTTTTCTCTGCAACCTTTACTCCGATTGCCAATAAAGTTTCACCATAGGAGTGGTTGGTTTATCGTCTTACCCACAGTTGCCTCTCCCTCCGTGTGAAACACCTGGACGGCAGTTTAAAGTTATGTGGAGACTCAAGCTCAGAGGTGAGTCACGTGTCCATCTTATTTGCAGCCCCACAAAGTAGAGGTGATAATTTCACTAGTTTTTCTGTTTTTGTTTTTATCATGCCGTGTTGCTGTGAGTGTAAAATCGCTGTTCGTGTATTATTAGTGTTTGACAAAGCGTTGCATTAACAGGTCAAAGTGCATGTTTCTGTCGTTAAAAAGGAAACCAACGAAACGTTTTACCTTCCTGTTAAAGTAAACTTTCAGGGAGTTACCAAATGCTGCGTTTCACACGATAATTATATTACTCCGGAGAGTCTCGTCGAGGATGTAAACACTCAGCTGAGGGTTGATCGTTAAGTCCGTAGCCTGACATGGTCAACGACATGTAACGAAATTGTTCGTTTGTAAAAAACAAAATGTCGGTTTTATATTTTTACGTTTGTCCACGGACTTAATGATCAGCCTTCCTATACCGATGGCTGCTCCTATGGACAGGACATCATTATGTGGCATCATGGAATGACGTCATCTGGAATATCACCATAGGTTTTTTCTATACATAGTAGAAGCTCGTGGAAGAGCGAATTCGAGTACACTGAATAGATCAGGACGTAAGAGGATAAAATTAACAGTGGAAAGAGAGGGGGAAACACCAGCAGCAGGGCTAAAGGACAATATAGAGGGAGACGGACAAACAATGGGCGTGGGGAGGAATGGGGGCAGGAAAGGATGCATGGGGTGGACAAAATCGATACAGAAGGAAACTCTTCATAAGGTAATAATCACTATAAATCCAACCATCTGTTCATCCAACCATCTATCCACTGGGAAGAGTATCCATCCCAAGTGGTGGGAAAAGCTAGCTAAAGTATCCCCCTCTTCTCTCTCCCTACCCTTCTACCCCTTACCACTCCTTCCCCCCTCCTACACTCTCTCTCTCCCCCACTCCTCTGTCTCTCCCCTCTCTGCAACTCCCCTGTCTCCCCTATTCTCTTGTCTCTCCCACACTCCCCTCTCCCTCCCCTCACATCCCGCTCACACCCCCACTCCCCTCTCCCCCGCTCCCCTCTCCATCTCTCCCCTCTCCCCCCCCCCTCACATCCTGCTCCCACCCCCACTCCCCTCTCCCCCACTCCCCTCTCCATCTCTCCCCTCTCCCCCCCCTCACATCCTGCTCCCACCCCCACTCCCCTCTCCCCCACTCCCCTCTCCACCTCTCCACATCTCCCCTCCCCACCCCACACTCACATCCTGCTCCCACCCCCACTCCCCTCTCCCCCACTCCAATCTCCTCTATAAATGCCCATGTCTATAATTTTTTAACGACTTTAATTTCCTTTTCAGTTTTTTTTGCTTTCTCTATTCAGTTGTAATTTTTACTTGATACCTGATGAGTTGTACCATACTACACCTGATAGTGCAGCCAAAGCGTCTGTGCGGCCAAAGCAGCTTCCTGAGCAAAGGTGACACTGGGTAGTTTGCCATTGCCTTCCCAGCAGTAGTTCAGGCAGGAATTTGTAATTTGTTCAGGGTGCCAGCAATAGCTCACCTACTCTTCATGAAGAACACCGTGGGAACTTAAACGTCCATCAACTAATGTCGGCAGGAGGGACGGCACACATTGATGATTCATCCTTTTTTTTGAAACACTGAGAAAGAGGGATGACATTTTATAGCTTGGTCGAGATTCGAACCCAGGCGAGACAGCTTAGAGGTGAGTGTGGGTACTGTTACATATTTATGTGAATGTATGTGAATTACCATTCAGGTTGCTTATCCGTGTGTATTATATTAAGGGTTGTTGTGATTGGAGGGTCAGGAGCCCTTCTGAACGGAAGTGGCCGGAAACGGAAGTGACCGAAAACGGGAGGAAAAAGACACGAGGAAAAAGGACGAGTTTTCTTCTTCCTCGCCCCGCTCCGACAAAAGGTGGAATCGACCTTGCGCTGGGTGGAAACCAGCGGCGTTCCGAAACCTGTCCGGCGAGAGGAATTCCCGGGACGTGTACCTGCCCGGTGGAGACGTCAAGTTGACGTGGGGCCGTGCATCGACCCCGCGTCTGGAATCGTTCGCGGCACCGTCCAAACAGACGCGTGCGGGTCGCACGTTGGGGCCTAACGCGCCTTGCAAGCGGCGTGGGGTTTGGCTTGCTCTACCGTACCCGCTCCGCGTGGCCACGAGGGGCTGCAGCCACGGTGCCTGGTACGATACCTGCCCGGTGGAGAAACGTCCACCCGGGGTTCGTTCAACCGCCCGAGTGCGGAGACGCCGACCAGTAGCAGTATCTTGGTCAGGAGGGGCCCAGAGACATTGTGAGGAGCAGAGACCGAAAGGGGGTGTGAGTACTCACCGGGACACACATGTATAAGATGGCCATCTTAATCATAGGGAGTTGATTGTGAATTGGGAATTGGTGATGATTATGTATTGTTGATTGCTCGGGGAAAATCTCCGTGGTTGTGTCATTGAAATATTGTTGATGGTTGTGTCATTGAAATTGTTTGGTATCATTACCATTGAAATATCCTTGAACGTCAGTTGTCTCTTGGGTGAAATTCATATGGCTTGCGTGGCGAAAGCGCATATATAATACAGCTTTCTGGCGAAGTTCCTCTCATGGTCCGGGGGTCACTGAGACCAGGTATTCATCGAGGGGACCACGTAACAGAATTGGGGGCTCGTCCAAATTACGATTTGCGGTTTCGCAATTGGGTCTACGTCCGGGATTTAAAATTGTATAAAATAATAAAATAATAATTTTTTTTAATTAAAATTTATTAATTAATTATTAATTGGTAATTTTTTTGAGAAATTGGGGTAAAGTCTTGGGTGAAGGTTAACAGGGGGTAACGATAGACACCATGGCGTTTGTGGCACAGAACTTTGGGGTAACCCCGAGTGAGGCACAGTTCCGAGCGTTGCTAAAGTCGGACCTCTTGAAATTGGCCAAACATTTTAACTTGGAGGTCCGAACTAATTTGAGGAAGGCAGAGTTGCAGGCCACGGTGATACAATCTATGGTGGGATTAGGAACATGGGACGAGTTAGCCTGGGAGTGGCTACCCGAAGAACCAGAAGACGTTGAGCTCCGGAAACTGGAGTTGCAATTACGGAGCCAGGAACGGATTAAGGAAGAAGAAAGGAAAGCAGAAAAGGAAAGAGCAGAAGAAGAAAGGAAAGCAGAAAAGGAAAGAGCAGAAGAAGAAAGGAAAGCAGAAAAGGAAAGAAGAGAAGAAGAAAGGAAAGCAGAAGCGAGGAGAGAAGAGAAACAAGCAGAGGAAAGGAGAGTGGAACGAGACCTCCAGGAAAGGTTAGAAGACAAAAAAGCAGAGGAAAGGAGAGTGGAACGAGAACTCCAGGAAAGGTTGGAAGAGAAAACAGCACAAGAAAGAACCGAGGAAAGGAGAGTGGAAAGAGAACTCCAGGAAAGAAGAGAAAAGGAACAAGCAGAGGAAAGGAGAGCTGCAAGGGACCTCGAAGCAGAGGAGAGAAAAGCGGAAAGGGAATTAAAGGAACGTGACATGGAGCTTCAGCAAGAAATCAAATTCAAGGAGCTGGAGTTAATGAGAGAACGGGGAGAGGCACCACCCTTGCTGACGGGGTCGACACCTAACCAGAAAACCTGGGATGTGGGCAGACATGTGAGGCTGGTTCCACCGTTCAGTGAAAAAGAAGTCGCGAAATTTTTTCCACACTTTGAGAAAGTGGCTCGACAATTAAACTGGCCGGAGGAGGCATGGACCATACTCGTGCAAAGTGTGCTGGTGGGGAAAGCTCAGGAAATTTATTCGGCGCTACCAATGGACCAATGTGCAGATTATGAGGTACTGAAGAAGCACATCCTCAAAGCCTATGAGTTGGTTCCGGAAGCTTACAGGCAAAAATTCAGGAATGCCAGGAAGAGGGAGAGTGAGACCCATGTGGAGTTTGCCAGAGTGAAAGAAAACATGTTTGATCGGTGGTGTGAGTCAAAAGGAGTCGGGAAAGACTTCGAAACATTGCGGGACTTGATCCTGGTGGAGGAATTCCAGCAGTGTGTCCACGAGGACATCAAAGTGTACCTGCAGGAAAAGAAGGTACCAAAGTTGTGGGACGCAGCCACCATGGCAGATGATTATGCCTCAACCCACCGAATAGGGGTCCACGAACCTAACTCCTCGCCAGGTCTCCGCAGGGGAGGTGGGGAACAGCAGGTGCGGAGAACGACCATACATGGCGGCGGCCTCGAGATGATTATGGGGACAACTATGATACCCCACCGGTTCGAAATCAGAGGGATGCGGGCCCAAGACAAACTTATAGTTCGGGGGGCCCGAGGCAGACCCCGAGTTTTTCCTCCGGGCCTACTTGCGCGTTTTGCAAGAAACCTGGACACTTGATGTCCAGTTGTTACCTCATGAAAAGGGACAACCCAGAGCGGAGTCCGACTATTCCAACTCCGAATGCGATGGCTAGCGTAAGAAATCGCCATCAAAAGGGTTACCAACCATTTATTTCAGAGGGGTTTGTGTCACTGGATGGAGCCTCGACTAACCGGAGACCGGTTAGGATATTGAGGGACACAGGGGCCCATCAATCTTTAATGCTTGAAGGCATTTTGCCATGGTCCGAGGAGACGGCAACGGGGGATAGTGTGCGTTTACAGGGGATCGGGGGCGGTGTTAGTGCTCCCCTTCAGGTCATCCAGTTGGAGTCCGATTTGGTGTCAGGACCGGTCACCGTCGGTTTACAAGCCACGCTTCCTGTAGAGGGTGTATCTGTGGTTATCGGGAATGATTTGGCCGGGGGTCAAGTTTATGGTAACCAGAGGGTTGGTAAAGAGCCCAGCAGGGAAAATAACGCCACACCAGCTCGGGATGGCG
>NC_136268.1:106227086-106303080 GCF_964187855.1 Myxine glutinosa | reverse complement strand
GGGCTAAAATGGCTTAATCGGGATAAAATGGTTTAATCGGGCTAAAATGGATTAATCGGGCTAAAATGGCTTAATGGGGCTAAAATGGCTTAATGCGACTAAAATGGCTAAAATGGCTTAATCGGGCTAAAATGGCTTAATCGGGCTAAAATGGCTTAATCGGGCTAAAATGGCTTAATCGGGCTAAAATGGCTTAATCGGGCTAAAATGGCTTAATCGGGCTAAAATGGCTTAATCGGCTAAAATGCCTTAATCGGGCTAAAATGGCTTAATCGGGCTAAAATGGCTTAATCGGGCTAAAATGGCTTAATCGGGCTAAAATGGCTTAATCGGGCTAAAATGGCTTAATCGGGATAAAATGGCTTAATCGGGCTAAAATGGCTTAATCGGGCTAAAATGGCTTAATCGGGCTAAAATGGCTTAATCGGGCTAAAATGGCTTAATCGGGCTAAAATGGCTTAATCGGGCTAAAATGGCTTAATCGGGCTAAAATGCCTTAATCGGGCTAAAATGGCTTAATTCGGCTAAAATGGCTTAATCGGGCTAAAATGGCTTAATCGGGCTAAAATGGCTTAATCCAGCTGAAATGGCTTAATCGGGCTGAAATGGCTTAATCGGGCTAAAATGGCTTAATCGGGCTAAAATGGCTTAATCGGGATAAAATGGCTTAATCGGGATAAAATGGCTTAATCGGGATAAAATGGCTTAATCGGGCTAAAATGGATTAATCGGGCTAAAATGGCTTAATGGGGCTAAAATGGCTTAATGCGACTAAAATGGCTTAATGGGGCTAAAATGGCTTAATGCGACTAAAATGGCTAAAATGGCTTAATCGGGCTAAAATGGCTTAATCGGGCTAAAATGGCTTAATCGGGCTAAAATGGCTTAATCGGGCTAAAATGGCTTAATCGGGCTAAAATGGCTTAATGGGGCTCAAATGGCTTAATCGGGCTAAAATGGCTTAATCGGGCTAAAATGGCTTAATCGGGCTAAAATGGCTTAATCGGGCTAAAATGGCTTAATCGGGCTAAAATGGCTTAATCGGGCTAAAATGGCTTAATCGGGCTAAAATGGCTTAATCGGGCTAAAATGGCTTAATCGGGATAAAATGGTTTAATCGGGCTAAAATGGATTAATCGGGCTAAAATGGCTTAATGGGGCTAAAATGGCTTAATGCGACTAAAATGGCTAAAATGGCTTAATCGGGCTAAAATGGCTTAATCGGGCTAAAATGGCTTAATCGGGCTAAAATGGCTTAATCGGGCTAAAATGGCTTAATCGGGCTAAAATGGCTTAATCGGGCTAAAATGGCTTAATCGGGCTAAAATGGCTTAATCGGGCTAAAATGGCTTAATCGGGCTAAAATGGCTTAATCGGGCTAAAATGGCTTAATCGGGCTAAAATGGCTTAATCGGGATAAAATGGCTTAATCGGGCTAAAATGGCTTAATCGGGCTAAAATGGCTTAATCGGGCTAAAATGGCTTAGTCGGGCTAAAATGGCTTAGTCAAGCTAAAATGGCTTAATCGGGCTAAAATGGCTTAATCGGGCTAAAATGGCTTAATCGGGCTAAAATGGCTTAATCGGGCTAAAATGGCTTAATCGGGCTAAAATGGCTTAGTCGGGCTAAAATGGCTTAGTCGGGCTAAAATGGCTTAGTCGGGCTAAAATGGCTTAGTCGGGCTAAAATGGCTTAATCGGGCTAAAATGGCTTAATCGGGCTAAAATGGCTTAATCGGGCTAAAATGGCTTAATCGGGCTAAAATGGCTTAATCGGGCTAAAATGGCTTAATCGGGCTAAAATGGCTTAATCGGGCTAAAATGGCTTAATCGGGCTAAAATGGCTTAATCGGGCTAAAATGGCTTAATCGGGCTAAAATGGCTTAATCTGGCTAAAATGGCTTAATGGGGCTAAAATGGCTTAATTGGGCTAAAATGCCTTTATCGGGCTAAAATGGCTTTATCGGGCTAAAATGCCTTTATCGGGCAAAAATGGCTAAAATGGCTTAATCGGGCTAAAATGGCTTAATCGGGCTAAAATGGCTTAATCGGGCTAAAATGGCTTAATCGGGATAAAATGGTTTAATCGGGCTAAAATGGATTAATCGGGCTAAAATGGCTTAATGGGGCTAAAATGGCTTAATGCGACTAAAATGGCTAAAATGGCTTAATCGGGCTAAAATGGCTTAATCGGGCTAAAATGGCTTAATCGGGCTAAAATGGCTTAATCGGGCTAAAATGGCTTAATCGGGCTAAAATGGCTTAATCGGGCTAAAATGGCTTAATCGGGCTAAAATGCCTTAATCGGGCTAAAATGGCTTAATCGGGCTAAAATGGCTTAATCGGGCTAAAATGGCTTAATCGGGCTAAAATGGCTTAATCGGGCTAAAATGGCTTAATCGGGATAAAATGGCTTAATCGGGCTAAAATGGCTTAATCGGGCTAAAATGGCTTAATCGGGCTAAAATGGCTTAATCGGGCTAAAATGGCTTAATCGGGCTAAAATGGCTTAATCGGGCTAAAATGGCTTAATCGGGCTAAAATGCCTTAATCGGGCTAAAATGGCTTAATTCGGCTAAAATGGCTTAATCGGGCTAAAATGGCTTAATCGGGCTAAAATGGCTTAATCCAGCTGAAATGGCTTAATCGGGCTGAAATGGCTTAATCGGGCTAAAATGGCTTAATCGGGCTAAAATGGCTTAATCGGGATAAAATGGCTTAATCGGGATAAAATGGCTTAATCGGGATAAAATGGCTTAATCGGGCTAAAATGGATTAATCGGGCTAAAATGGCTTAATGGGGCTAAAATGGCTTAATGCGACTAAAATGCTTAATGGGGCTAAAATGGCTTAATGCGACTAAATGGCTAAAATGGCTTAATCGGGCTAAAATGGCTTAATCGGGCTAAAATGGCTTAATCGGGCTAAAATGGCTTAATCGGGCTAAAATGGCTTAATCGGGCTAAAATGGCTTAATGGGGCTCAAATGGCTTAATCGGGCTAAAATGGCTTAATCGGGCTAAAATGGCTTAATCGGGCTAAAATGGCTTAATCGGGCTAAAATGGCTTAATCGGGCTAAAATGGCTTAATCGGGCTAAAATGGCTTAATCGGGCTAAAATGGCTTAATCGGGCTAAAATGGCTTAATCGGGATAAAATGGTTTAATCGGGCTAAAATGGATTAATCGGGCTAAAATGGCTTAATGGGGCTAAAATGGCTTAATGCGACTAAAATGGCTAAAATGGCTTAATCGGGCTAAAATGGCTTAATCGGGCTAAAATGGCTTAATCGGGCTAAAATGGCTTAATCGGGCTAAATGGCTTAATCGGGCTAAAATGGCTTAATCGGGCTAAAATGGCTTAATCGGGCTAAAATGGCTTAATCGGGCTAAAATGGCTTAATCGGGCTAAAATGGCTTAATCGGGCTAAAATGGCTTAATCGGGCTAAAATGGCTTAATCGGGATAAAATGGCTTAATCGGGCTAAAATGGCTTAATCGGGCTAAAATGGCTTAATCGGGCTAAAATGGCTTAGTCGGGCTAAAATGGCTTAGTCAAGCTAAATGGCTTAATCGGGCTAAAATGGCTTAATCGGGCTAAAATGGCTTAATCGGGCTAAAATGGCTTAATCGGGCTAAAATGGCTTAATCGGGCTAAAATGGCTTAGTCGGGCTAAAATGGCTTAGTCGGGCTAAAATGGCTTAGTCGGGCTAAAATGGCTTAGTCGGGCTAAAATGGCTTAATCGGGCTAAAATGGCTTAATCGGGCTAAAATGGCTTAATCGGGCTAAAATGGCTTAATCGGCTAAAATGGCTTAATCGGGCTAAAATGGCTTAATCGGGCTAAAATGGCTTAATCGGGCTAAAATGGCTTAATCGGGCTAAAATGGCTTAATCGGGCTAAAATGGCTTAATCGGGCTAAAATGGCTTAATCTGGCTAAAATGGCTTAATGGGGCTAAATGGCTTAATTGGGCTAAAATGCCTTTATCGGGCTAAAATGGCTTTATCGGGCTAAAATGCCTTTATCGGGCAAAAATGGCTGAAATGGCTTAATCGGGCTAAAATGGCTTAATTGGGCTAAAATGCCTTTATCGGGCTAAAATGGCTTTATCGGTCTAAAATGCTTTATCGGGCAAAAATGGCTGAAATGGCTTAATCGGGCTGAAATGGCTTAATCGGGCTAAAATGGCTTAATCGGGCTAAAATGGCTTAATCGGGCTAAAATGGCTTAATCGGGCTAAAATGGCTTAATCGGGCTAAAATGGCTTAATCGGGCTAAAATGGCTTAATCGGGCTAAAATGGCTTAATCGGGCTAAAATGGCTTAGTCGGGCTAAAATGGCTTAATCGGGCTAAAATGGCTTAATCGGGCTAAAATGGCTTAATCGGGCTAAAATGGCTTAATCGGGCTAAAATGGCTTAATCGGGCTAAAATGGCTTAATCGGGCTAAAATGGCTTAATCGGGCTAAAATGGCTTAATCGGGCTAAAATGGCTTAATCGGGCTAAAATGGCTTAATCGGGCTAAAATGGCTTAATCGGGCTAAAATGGCTTAATCGGGCTAAAATGGCTTAATCGGGCTAAAATGGCTTAATCGGGCTAAAATGGCTTAATCGGGCTAAAATGGCTTAATCGGGCTAAAATGGCTTAATCGGGCTAAAATGGCTTAATCGGGCTAAAATGGCTTAATCGGGCTAAAATGGCTTAATCGGGCTAAAATGGCTTAATCGGGCTAAAATGGCTTAATCGGGCTAAAATGGCTTAATCGGGCTAAAATGGCTTAATGGGCTAAAATGGCTTAATCGGGGCTAAAATGGCTTAATCGGGCTAAAATGGCTTAATCGGGCTAAAATGGCTTAATCGGGCTAAAATGGCTTAATCGGGCTAAAATGGCTTAATCGGGCTAAAATGGCTTAATCGGGCTAAAATGGCTTAATCGGGCTAAAAATGGCTTAATCGGGCTAAAATGGCTTAATGGGGCTAAAATGGCTTAATTGGGCTAAAATGGCTTTATCGGGCTAAAATGGCTTTATCGGGCTAAAATGCCTTTATCAGGAAAAAATGGCTGAAATGGCTTAATCGGGCTAAAATGGCTTAATTGGGATAAAATGCCTTTATCGGGCTAAAATGGCTTTATCGGGCTAAAATGCCTTTATCGGGCAAAAATGGCTGAAATGGCTTAATCGGGCTTAAAATGGCTTAATCGGGCTAAAATGGCTTTATCGGGCTAAAATGGCTTAATCGGGCTAAAATGGCTTAATCGGGCTAAAATGGCTTAATCGGGCTAAAATGGCTTAATGGGGCTAAAATGGCTTAATCGGGCTAAAATGGCTTAATCGGGATAAAATGGCTTAATCGGGCTAAAATGGCTTAATCGGGCTAAAATGGCTTAATCGGGCTAAAATGGCTTAATCGGCTAAAATGGCTTAATCGGGCTAAAATGGCTTAATCGGGCTAAAATGGCTTAATCGGGCTAAAATGGCTTAATCGGGCTAAAATGGCTTAATCGGGCTAAAATGGCTTAATCGGGCTAAAATGGCTTAATCGGGCTAAAATGGCTTAATCGGGCTAAAATGGCTTAATCGGGCTAAAATGGCTTAATCGGGCTAAAATGGCTTAATCGGGCTAAAATGGCTTAATCGGGCTAAAATGGCTTAATCGGGCTAAAATGGCTTAATCGGGCTAAAATGGCTTAATCGGGCTAAAATGGCTTAATCGGGCTAAAATGGCTTAATCGGGCTAAAATGGCTTAATCGGGCTAAAATGGCTTAATCGGGCTAAAATGGCTTAATGGGGCTAAAATGGCTTAATCGGGCTAAAATGGCTTAATCGGGCTAAAATGGCTTAATCGGGCTAAAATGGCTTAATCGGGCTAAAATGGCTTAATCGGGCTAAAATGGCTTAATCGGGCTAAAATGGCTTAATCGGGCTAAAATGGCTTAATCGGGCTAAAATGGCTTAATCGGGCTAAAATGGCTTAATGGGGCTAAAATGGCTTAATTGGGCTAAAATGGCTTTATCGGGCTAAAATGGCTTTATCGGGCTAAAATGCCTTTATCAGGAAAAAATGGCTGAAATGGCTTAATCGGGCTAAAATGGCTTAATTGGGATAAAATGCCTTTATCGGGCTAAAATGGCTTTATCGGGCTAAAATGCCTTTATCGGGCAAAAATGGCTGAAATGGCTTAATCGGGCTAAAATGGCTTTATCAGGAAAAAATGGCTGAAATGGCTTAATCGGGCTAAAATGGCTTAATTGGGATAAAATGCCTTTATCGGGCTAAAATGGCTTTATCGGGCTAAAATGCCTTTATCGGGCAAAAATGGCTGAAATGGCTTAATCGGGCTAAAATGGCTTAATTGGGATAAAATGCCTTTATCGGGCTAAAATGGCTTTATCGGGCTAAAATGCCTTTATCGGGCAAAAATGGCTGAAATGGCTTAATCGGGCTAAAATGGCTTAATCGGGCTAAAATGGCTTTATCGGGCTAAAATGGCTTAATCGGGCTAAAATGGCTTAATCGGGCTAAATGGCTTAATCGGGCTAAAATGGCTTAATCGGGCTAAAATGGCTTAATCGGGATAAAATGGCTTAATCGGGCTAAAATGGCTTTATCGGGCTAAAATGGCTTAATCGGGCTAAAATGGCTTAATCGGGCTAAAATGGCTTAATCGGGCTAAAATGGCTTAATCGGGCTAAAATGGCTTAATCGGGCTAAAATGGCTTAATCGGGCTAAAATGGCTTAATCGGGCTAAAATGGCTTAATGGGGCTAAAATGGCTTAATCGGGCTAAAATGGCTTAATCGGGCTAAAATGGCTTAATCGGGATAAAATGGCTTAATCGGGATAAAATGGCTTAGTCGGGCTAAAATGGCTTAATCGGGCTAAAATGGCTTAATCGGGCTAAAATGGCTTAATCGGGCTAAAATGGCTTAATCGGGCTAAAATGGCTTAATCGGGCTAAAATGGCTTAATCGGGCTAAAATGGCTTAATCGGGCTAAAATGGCTTAATCGGGCTAAAATGGCTTAATCGGGCTAAAATGGCTTACTCGGGCTAAAATGGCTTACTCGGGCTAAAATGGCTTAATCGGGCTAAAATGGCTTAATCGGGCTAAAATGGCTTAATCGGGCTAAATGGCTTAATCGGGCTAAAATGGCTTAATCGGGCTAAAATGGCTTAATCTGGCTAAAATGGCTTAATGGGGCTAAAATGGCTTAATTGGGCTAAAATGGCTTTATCGGGCTAAAATGGCTTTATCGGGCTAAAATGCCTTTATCGGGCAAAAATGGCTGAAATGGCTTAATCGGGCTAAAATGGCTTAATTGGGCTAAAATGCCTTTATCGGGCTAAAATGGCTTTATCGGGCTAAAATGCCTTTATCGGGCAAAAATGGCTTAATCGGGCTAAAATGGCTTAATCGGGATAAAATGGCTTAATCGGGCTAAAATGGCTTTATCGGGCTAAAATGGCTTAATCGGGCTAAAATGGCTTAATCGGGCTAAAATGGCTTAATCGGGCTAAAATGGCTTAATCGGGATAAAATGGCTTAATCGGGCTAAAATGGCTTAATCGGGCTAAAATGGCTTAATCGGGCTAAAATGGCTTAATCGGGCTAAAATGGCTTAATCGGATAAAATGGCTTAATCGGACTAAAATGGCTTAATCGGGCTAAAATGGCTTAGTCGGGCTAAAATGGCTTAGTCGGGCTAAAATGGCTTAATCGGGCTAAAATGGCTTAATCGGGCTAAAATGGCTTAGTCGGGCTAAAATGGCTTACTCGGGCTAAAATGGCTTACTCGGGCTAAAATGGCTTAATCGGGCTAAAATGGCTTAGTCGGGCTAAAATGGCTTACTCGGGCTAAAATGGCTTACTCGGGCTAAAATGGCTTAATCGGGCTAAAATGGCTTAATCGGGCTAAAATGGCTTAATCGGGCTAAAATGGCTTAATCGGGCTAAAATGGCTTAATCGGGCTAAAATGGCTTAATCTGGCTAAAATGGCTTAATGGGGCTAAAATGGCTTAATTGGGCTAAAATGGCTTTATCGGGCTAAAATGGCTTTATCGGGCTAAAATGCCTTTATCGGGCAAAAATGGCTGAAATGGCTTAATCGGGCTAAAATGGCTTAATTGGGCTAAAATGCCTTTATCGGGCTAAAATGGCTTTATCGGGCTAAAATGCCTTTATCGGGCAAAAATGGCTGAAATGGCTTAATCGGGCTAAAATGGCTTAATCGGGCTAAAATGGCTTTATCGGGCTAAAATGGCTTAATCGGGCTAAAATGGCTTAATCGGGCTAAAATGGCTTAATCGGGCTAAAATGGCTTAATCGGGCTAAAATGGCTTAATCGGGCTAAAATGGCTTAATCGGGCTAAAATGGCTTTATCGGGCTAAAATGGCTTAATCGGGCTAAAATGGCTTAATCGGGCTAAAATGGCTTAATCGGGCTAAAATGGCTTAATGGGGATAAAATGGCTTAATCGGGCTAAAATGGCTTAATCGGGCTAAAATGGCTTAATCGGGCTAAAATGGCTTAATCGGGCTAAAATGGCTTAATCGGGATAAAATGGCTTAATCGGACTAAAATGGCTTAATCGGGCTAAAATGGCTTAGTCGGGCTAAAATGGCTTAGTCGGGCTAAATGGCTTAATCGGGCTAAAATGGCTTAATCGGGCTAAAATGGCTTAGTCGGGCTAAAATGGCTTACTCGGGCTAAAATGGCTTACTCGGGCTAAAATGGCTTAATCGGGCTAAAATGGCTTAATCGGGCTAAAATGGCTTAATCGGACTAAAATGGCTTAATCGGGCTAAAATGGCTTAATCGGGCTAAAATGGCTTAATCGGGATAAAATGGCTTAATCGGGCTAAAATGGCTTAATCGGGCTAAAATGGCTAATCGGGCTAAAATGGCTTAATCGGGCTAAAATGGCTTAATCGGGATAAAATGGCTTAATCGGACTAAAATGGCTTAATCGGGCTAAAATGGCTTAGTCGGGCTAAAATGGCTTAGTCGGGCTAAAATGGCTTAATCGGGCTAAAATGGCTTAATCGGGCTAAAATGGCTTAGTCGGGCTAAAATGGCTTACTCGGGCTAAAATGGCTTACTCGGGCTAAAATGGCTTAATCGGGCTAAAATGGCTTAATCGGGCTAAAATGGCTTAATCGGGCTAAAATGGCTTAGTCGGGCTAAAATGGCTTACTCGGGCTAAAATGGCTTACTCGGGCTAAAATGGCTTAATCGGGCTAAAATGGCTTAATCGGGCTAAAATGGCTTAATCGGGCTAAAATGGCTTAATCGGGCTAAAATGGCTTAATCGGGCTAAAATGGCTTAATCTGGCTAAAATGGCTTAATGGGGCTAAAATGGCTTAATGGGCTAAAATGGCTTTATCGGGCTAAAATGGCTTTATCGGGCTAAAATGCCTTTATCGGGCAAAAATGCTGAAATGGCTTAATCGGGCTAAAATGGCTTAATTGGGCTAAAATGCCTTTATCGGGCTAAAATGGCTTTATCGGGCTAAAATGCCTTTATCGGGCAAAAATGGCTGAAATGGCTTAATCGGGCTAAAATGGCTTAATCGGGCTAAAATGGCTTTATCGGGCTAAAATGGCTTAATCGGGCTAAAATGGCTTAATCGGGCTAAAATGGCTTAATCGGGCTAAAATGGCTTAATCGGGATAAAATGGCTTAATCGGGCTAAAATGGCTTAATCGGGCTAAAATGGCTTAATCGGGCTAAAATGGCTTAATCGGGCTAAAATGGCTTAATCGGGATAAAATGGCTTAATCGGACTAAAATGGCTTAATCGGGCTAAAATGGCTTAGTCGGGCTAAAATGGCTTAGTCGGGCTAAAATGGCTTAATCGGGCTAAAATGGCTTAATCGGGCTAAAATGGCTTAGTCGGGCTAAAATGGCTTACTCGGGCTAAAATGGCTTACTCGGGCTAAAATGGCTTAATCGGGCTAAAATGGCTTAATCGGGCTAAAATGGCTTAATCGGGCTAAAATGGCTTAGTCGGGCTAAAATGGCTTACTCGGGCTAAAATGGCTTACTCGGGCTAAAATGGCTTAATCGGGCTAAAATGGCTTAATCGGGCTAAAATGGCTTAATCGGGCTAAAATGGCTTAATCGGGCTAAAATGGCTTAATCGGGCTAAAATGGCTTAATCTGGCTAAAATGGCTTAATGGGGCTAAAATGGCTTAATTGGGCTAAAATGGCTTTATCGGGCTAAAATGGCTTTATCGGGCTAAAATGCCTTTATCGGGCAAAAATGGCTGAAATGGCTTAATCGGGCTAAAATGGCTTAATTGGGCTAAAATGCCTTTATCGGGCTAAAATGGCTTTATCGGGCTAAAATGCCTTTATCGGGCAAAAAATGGCTGAAATGGCTTAATCGGGCTAAAATGGCTTTAATCGGGCTAAAATGGCTTTATCGGGCTAAAATGGCTTAATCGGGCTAAAATGGCTTAATCGGGCTAAAATGGCTTAATCGGGCTAAAATGGCTTAATCGGGCTAAAATGGCTTAATCGGGCTAAAATGGCTTAATCGGGCTAAAATGGCTTAATCGGGCTAAAATGGCTTTATCGGCTAAAATGGCTTAATCGGGCTAAAATGGCTTAATCGGGCTAAAATGGCTTAATCGGGCTAAAATGGCTTAATCGGGATAAAATGGCTTAATCGGGCTAAAATGGCTTAATCGGGCTAAAATGGCTTAATCGGGCTAAAATGGCTTAATCGGGCTAAAATGGCTTAATCGGGATAAAATGGCTTAATCGGACTAAAATGCTTAATCGGGCTAAAATGGCTTAGTCGGGCTAAAATGGCTTAGTCGGGCTAAAATGGCTTAATCGGGCTAAAATGGCTTAATCGGGCTAAAATGGCTTAGTCGGGCTAAAATGGCTTACTCGGGCTAAAATGGCTTACTCGGGCTAAAATGGCTTAATCGGGCTAAAATGGCTTAATCGGGCTAAAATGGCTTAATCGGGCTAAAATGGCTTAGTCGGGCTAAAATGGCTTACTCGGGCTAAAATGGCTTACTCGGGCTAAAATGGCTTAATCGGGCTAAAATGGCTTAATCGGGCTAAATGGCTTAATCGGGCTAAAATGGCTTAATCGGGCTAAAATGGCTTAATCGGGCTAAAATGGCTTAATCTGGCTAAAATGGCTTAATGGGGCTAAAATGGCTTAATTGGGCTAAAATGTCTTTATCGGGCTAAAATGGCTTTATCGGGCTAAAATGCCTTTATCGGGCAAAAATGGCTGAAATGGCTTAATCGGGCTAAAATGGCTTAATTGGGCTAAAATGCCTTTATCGGGCTAAAATGGCTTTATCGGGCTAAAATGCCTTTATCGGGCAAAAATGGCTGAAATGGCTTAATCGGGCTAAAATGGCTTAATCGGGCTAAAATGGCTTTATCGGGCTAAAATGGCTTAATCGGCTAAAATGGCTTTATCGGGCTAAAATGGCTTAATCGGGCTAAAATGGCTTAATCGGGCTAAAATGGCTTAATCGGGCTAAAATGGCTTAATCGGGCTAAAATGGCTTAATCGGGCTAAAATGGCTTAATCGGGCTAAAATGGCTTAATCGGGCTAAAATGGCTTAATCGGGCTAAAATGGCTTAATCGGGCTAAAATGGCTTAATCGGGCTAAAATGGCTTAATCGGGATAAAATGGCTTAATCGGGCTAAAATGGCTTAATCGGGCTAAAATGGCTTAATCGGGCTAAAATGGCTTAATCGGGCTAAAATGGCTTAATCGGGATAAAATGGCTTAATCCGGCTAAAATGGCTTAATCGGGCTAAAATGGCTTAATCGGGCTAAAATGGCTTAATCGGGCTAAAATGCCTTAATCGGGCTAAAATGGCTTAATCGGGCTAAAATGGCTTAATCGGGCTAAAATGGCTTAATCGGCTAAAATGGCTTAATCGGACTAAAATGGCTTAATCGGGCTAAAATGGGCTTTGTCGGGCTAAAATGGCTTAGTCGGGCTAAAATGGCTTCATCGGGCTAAAATGGCTTAATCGGGCTAAAATGGCTTAATCGGGCTAAAATGGCTTAATCGGGCTAAAATGGCTTAATCGGGCTAAAATGGCTTAATCGGGCTAAAATGGCTTAATCGGGCTAAAATGGCTTAATCGGGCTAAAATGGCTTAATCGGACTAAAATGGCTTAATCGGGCTAAAATGGCTTTATCGGGCTAAAATGGCTTAGTCGGGCTAAAATGGCTTAATCGGGCTAAAATGGCTTAATCGGGCTAAAATGGCTTAATCGGGATAAAATGGCTTAATCGGGCTAAAATGGCTTAATCGGGCTAAAATGGCTTAATCGGGCTAAAATGGCTTAATCGGGATAAAATGGCTTAATCGGGCTAAAATGGCTTAATCGGGATAAAATGGCTTAATCGGGCTATAATGGCTTAATCGGGCTAAAATGGCTTAATCGGGATAAAATGGCTTAATCGGGCTAAAATGGCTTAATCGGGCTAAAATGGCTTAGTCGGGCTAAAATGGCTTAGTCGGGCTAAAATGGCTTAATCGGGCTAAAATGGCTTAATCGGGCTAAAATGGCTTAGTCGGGCTAAAATGGCTTACTCGGGCTAAAATGGCTTAATCGGGCTAAAATGGCTTAATCGGGATATAAATGGCTTAATCGGGCTAAAATGGCTTAATCGGGCTAAAATGGCTTAATCGGGCTAAAATGGCTTAATCGGGATAAAATGGCTTAATCGGGCTAAAATGGCTTAATCGGGATAAAATGGCTTAATCGGGCTATAATGGCTTAATCGGGCTAAAATGGCTTAATCGGGATAAAATGGCTTAATCGGACTAAAATGGCTTAATCGGGCTAAAATGGCTTAGTCGGGCTAAAATGGCTTAGTCGGGCTAAAATGGCTTAATCGGGCTAAAATGGCTTAATCGGGCTAAAATGGCTTAGTCGGGCTAAAATGGCTTACTCGGGCTAAAATGGCTTACTCGGGCTAAAATGGCTTAATCGGGCTAAAATGGCTTAATCGGGCTAAAATGGCTTAATCGGCCTAAAATGGCTTAATTGGGCTAAAATGACTTAATCGGGCTATAATGGCTTAATCGGGCTAAAATGGCTTAATCGGGCTAAAATGGCTTAATCGGGCTAAAATGGCTTAATCGGGCTAAAATGGCTTAATCGGGCTAAAATGGCTTAATCGGGCTAAAATGGCTTAATCGGGCTAAAATGGCTTAATCGGGATAAAATGGCTTAATCGGGCTAAAATGGCTTAATCGGGATAAAATGGCTTAATCGGGCTATAATGGCTTAATCGGGCTAAAATGGCTTAATCGGGATAAAATGGCTTAATCGGGCTAAAATGGCTTAATCGGGCTAAAATGGCTTAATCGGGCTAAAATGGCTTAATCGGGCTAAAATGGCTTAATCGGGCTAAAATGGCTTAATCGGGCTAAAATGGCTTAATCTGGCTAAAATGGCTTAATGGGGCTAAAATGGCTTAATTGGGCTAAAATGGCTTTATCGGGCTAAAATGTCTTTATCAGGCTAAAATGCCTTTATCGGGCAAAAATGGCTGAAATGGCTTCATCGGGCTGAAATGGCTTAATTGGGCTAAAATGGCTTTATCGGGCTAAAATGGCTTTATCGGGCTAAAATGCCTTTATCGGGCAAAAATGGCTGAAATGGCTTAATTGGGCTAAAATGGCTTAATCGGGCTAATATGGCTTTATCGGGCTAAAATGGCTTAATCGGGCTAATATGGCTTTATCGGGCTAAAATGGCTTAATCGGGCTAAAATGGCTTAATCGGGATAAAATGGCTTAATCGGGCTAAAATGGCTTAATCGGGCTAAAATGGCTTAATCGGGCTAAAATGGCTTAATCGGGATAAAATGGCTTAATCGGGCTAAAATGGCTTAATCGGGCTAAAATGGCTTAATCGGGCTAAAATGGCTTAATCGGGCTAAAATGGCTTAATCGGGCTAAAATGGCTTAATCGGGCTAAAATGGCTTAATCGGGCTAAAATGGCTTAATCGGGCTAAAATGGCTTAATCGGGCTAAAATGGCTTAATCGGGCTAAAATGGCTTAATCGGGCTAAAATGGCTTAATCGGGCTAAAATGGCTTAATAGGGCTAAAATGGCTTAATCGGGATAAAATGGCTTAATCGGGCTAAAATGGCTTAATCGGGATAAAATGGCTTAATCGGGCTAAAATGGCTTAATCGGGCTAAAATGGCTTAATCGGGCTAAAATGGCTTAATCGGGCTAAAATGGCTTAATCGGACTAAAATGGCTTAATCGGGCTAAAATGGCTTAATCGGGCTAAAATGGCTTAATCGGACTAAAATGGCTTAATCGGGCTAAAATGGCTTAATCGGGCTAAAATGGCTTAATCGGGCTAAAATGGCTTAATCGGGCTAAAATGGCTTAATCGGGCTAAAATGGCTTAATCGGGCTAAAATGGCTTAATCGGGCTAAAATGGCTTAATCGGGCTAAAATGGCTTAATCGGACTAAAATGGCTTAATCGGGCTAAAATGTCTTAATCGGGCTAAAATAGCTTAATCGGGCTAAAATGGCTTAATCGGGCTAAAATGGCTTAATCGGGCTAAAATGGCTTAATCGGGCTAAAATGGCTTAATCGGGCTAAAATGGCTTAATCGGGCTAAAATGGCTTAATCGGGCTAAAATGGCTTAATCGGGCTAAAATGGCTTAATCGGGCTAAAATGGCTTAATCGGGCTAAAATGGCTTAATCGGGCTAAAATGGCTTAATCGGGCTAAAATGGCTTAATCGGGCTAAAATGGCTTAATCGGGCTAAAATGGCTTAATCGGGCTAAAATGGCTTAATCGGACTAAAATGGCTTAATCGGGCTAAAATGGCTTAATCGGGCTAAAATGGCTTAATCGGGCTAAAATGGCTTAATCGGGATAAAATGGCTTAATCGGGCTAAAATGGCTTAATCGGGCTAAAATGGCTTAATCGGGCTAAAATGGCTTAATCGGGCTAAAATGGCTTAATCGGGCTAAAATGGCTTAATCGGGCTAAAATGGCTTAATCGGGCTAAAATGGCTTAATCGGGCTAAAATGGCTTAATCGGGCTAAAATGGCTTAATCGGGCTAAAATGGCTTAATCGGGATAAAATGGCTTAATCGGGCTAAAATGGATTAATCGGGCTAAAATGGCTTAATGGGGCTAAAATGGCTTAATGCGACTAAAATGGCTAAAATGGCTTAATCGGGCTAAAATGGCTTAATCGGGCTAAAATGGCTTAATCGGGCTAAAATGGCTTAATCGGGCTAAAATGGCTTAATCGGGCTAAAATGGCTTAATGGGGCTAAAATGGCTTAATCGGGCTAAAATGGCTTAATCGGGCTAAAATGGCTTAATCGGGATAAAATGGCTTAATCGGGCTAAAATGGCTTAATCGGGCTAAAATGGCTTAATCGGGCTAAAATGGCTTAGTCGGGCTAAAATGGCTTAGTCGGGCTAAAATGGCTTAATCGGGCTAAAATGGCTTAATCGGGCTAAAATGGCTTAATCGGGCTAAAATCGCTTAATCGGGCTAAAATGGCTTAATCGGGCTAAAATGGCTTAATCGGGCTAAAATGGCTTAGTCGGGCTAAAATGGCTTAATCGGGCTAAAATGGCTTAATCGGGCTAAAATGGCTTAATCGGGCTAAAATGGCTTAATCTGGCTAAAATGGCTTAATGGGGCTAAAATGGCTTAATTGGGCTAAAATGGCTTTATCGGGCTAAAATGGCTTTATCGGGCTAAAATGCCTTTATCGGGCAAAAATGGCTGAAATGGCTTAATCGGGCTAAAATGGCTTAATCGGGCTAAAATGCCTTTATCGGGCTAAAATGGCTTTATCGGGCTAAAATGCCTTTATCGGGCAAAAATGGCTGAAATGGCTTAATCGGGCTAAAATGGCTTAATCGGGCTAAAATGGCTTTATCGGGCTAAAATGGCTTAATCGGGCTAAAATGGCTTAATCGGGCTAAAATGGCTTAATCGGGCTAAAATGGCTTAATCGGGCTAAAATGGCTTAATCGGGCTAAAATGGCTTAATCGGGCTAAAATGGCTTAATCGGGCTAAAATGGCTTAATCGGGCTAAAATGGCTTAATCGGGCTAAAATGGCTTAATCGGGCTAAAATGGCTTAATCGGGCTAAAATGGCTTAATCGGGCTAAAATGGCTTAATCGGGCTAAAATGGCTTAATCGGACTAAAATGGCTTAATCGGGCTAAAATGGCTTTATCGGGCTAAAATGGCTTAGTCGGGCTAAAATGGCTTAATCGGGCTAAAATGGCTTAATCGGGCTAAAATGGCTTAATCGGGCTAAAATGGCTTAATCGGGCTAAAATGGCTTAATCGGGCTAAAATGGTTTAATCGGGCTAAAATGGCTTAATCGGGCTAAAATGGCTTAATCAGGCTAAAATGGCTTAATCGGACTAAAATGGCTTAATCGGGCTAAAATGGCTTTATCGGGCTAAAATGGCTTAGTCGGGCTAAAATGGCTTAATCGGGCTAAAATGGCTTAATCGGGCTAAAATGGCTTAATCGGGATAAAATGGCTTAATCGGGCTAAAATGGCTTAATCGGGCTAAAATGGCTTAATCGGGCTAAAATGGCTTAATCGGGCTAAAATGGCTTAATCGGGCTAAAATGGCTTAATCGGGCTAAAATGGCTTAATCGGACTAAAATGGCTTAATCGGGCTAAAATGGCTTTATCGGGCTAAAATGGCTTAGTCGGGCTAAAATGGCTTAATCGGGCTAAAATGGCTTAATCGGGCTAAAATGGCTTAATCGGGCTAAAATGGCTTAATCGGGCTAAAATGGCTTAATCGGGCTAAAATGGCTTAATCGGGCTAAAATGGCTTAATCGGGCTAAAATGGCTTAATCGGGCTAAAATGGCTTAATCGGACTAAAATGGCTTAATCGGGCTAAAATGGCTTTATCGGGCTAAAATGGCTTAGTCGGGCTAAAATGGCTTAATCGGGCTAAAATGGCTTAATCGGGCTAAAATGGCTTAATCGGGATAAAATGGCTTAATCGGGCTAAAATGGCTTAATCGGGCTAAAATGGCTTAATCGGGCTAAAATGGCTTAATCGGGCTAAAATGGCTTAATCGGGATAAAATGGCTTAATCGGACTAAAATGGCTTAATCGGGCTAAAATGGCTTAGTCGGGCTAAAATGGCTTAGTCGGGCTAAAATGGCTTAATCGGGCTAAAATGGCTTAATCGGGCTAAAATGGCTTAGTCGGGCTAAAATGGCTTACTCGGGCTAAAATGGCTTACTCGGGCTAAAATGGCTTAATCGGGCTAAAATGGCTTAATCGGGCTAAAATGGCTTAATCGGGCTAAAATGGCTTAGTCGGGCTAAAATGGCTTACTCGGGCTAAAATGGCTTACTCGGGCTAAAATGGCTTAATCGGGCTAAAATGGCTTAATCGGGCTAAAATGGCTTAATCGGGCTAAAATGGCTTAATCGGGCTAAAATGGCTTAATCGGGCTAAAATGGCTTAATCTGGCTAAAATGGCTTAATGGGGCTAAAATGGCTTAATTGGGCTAAAATGGCTTTATCGGGCTAAAATGGCTTTATCGGGCTAAAATGCCTTTATCGGGCAAAAATGGCTGAAATGGCTTAATCGGGCTAAAATGGCTTAATTGGGCTAAAATGCCTTTATCGGGCTAAAATGGCTTTATCGGGCTAAAATGCCTTTATCGGGCAAAAATGGCTGAAATGGCTTAATCGGGCTAAAATGGCTTAATCGGGCTAAAATGGCTTTATCGGGCTAAAATGGCTTAATCGGGCTAAAATGGCTTAATCGGGCTAAAATGGCTTAATCGGGCTAAAATGGCTTAATCGGGATAAAATGGCTTAATCGGGCTAAAATGGCTTAATCGGGCTAAAATGGCTTAATCGGGCTAAAATGGCTTAATCGGGCTAAAATGGCTTAATCGGGATAAAATGTCTTAATCGGACTAAAATGGCTTAGTCGGGCTAAAATGGCTTAGTCGGGCTAAAATGGCTTAGTCGGGCTAAAATGGCTTAATCGGGCTAAAATGGCTTAATCGGGCTAAAATGGCTTAGTCGGGCTAAAATGGCTTACTCGGGCTAAAATGGCTTACTCGGGCTAAAATGGCTTAATCGGGCTAAAATGGCTTAATCGGGCTAAAATGGCTTAATCGGGCTAAAATGGCTTAGTCGGGCTAAAATGGCTTACTCGGGCTAAAATGGCTTACTCGGGCTAAAATGGCTTAATCGGGCTAAAATGGCTTAATCGGGCTAAAATGGCTTAATCGGGCTAAAATGGCTTAATCGGGCTAAAATGGCTTAATCGGGCTAAAATGGCTTAATCTGGCTAAAATGGCTTAATGGGGCTAAAATGGCTTAATTGGGCTAAAATGGCTTTATCGGGCTAAAATGGCTTTATCGGGCTAAAATGCCTTTATCGGGCAAAAATGGCTGAAATGGCTTAATCGGGCTAAAATGGCTTAATTGGGCTAAAATGCCTTTATCGGGCTAAAATGGCTTTATCGGGCTAAAATGCCTTTATCGGGCAAAAATGGCTTAGTCGGGCTAAAATGGCTTTGTCGGGCTAAAATGGCTTAATCGGGCTAAAATGGCTTAATCGGGCTAAAATGGCTTAATCGGGCTAAAATGGCTTAATCGGGCTAAAATGGCTTAATCGGGCTAAAATGGCTTAATCGGGCTAAAATGGCTTTG
The DNA here is from genome assembly GCF_964187855.1 of Myxine glutinosa. Classification (NCBI taxonomy): domain Eukaryota; kingdom Metazoa; phylum Chordata; class Myxini; order Myxiniformes; family Myxinidae; genus Myxine; species Myxine glutinosa. Next base: position 106,284,351 of record NC_136268.1, on the reverse strand, counting down.
TCGGGCTAAAATGGCTTAGTCGGGCTAAAATGGCTTAATCGGGCTAAAATGGCTTAATCGGGCTAAAATGGCTTAATCGGGCTAAAATGGCTTAATCGGGCTAAAATGGCTTAATCGGGCTAAAATGGCTTAATCGGGATAAAATGGCTTAATCGGGCTAAAATGGCTTAGTCGGGCTAAAATGGCTTAGTCGGGCTAAAATGGCTTAATCGGGCTAAAATGGCTTAATCGGGCTAAAATGGCTTAGTCGGGCTAAAATGGCTTACTCGGGCTAAAATGGCTTACTCGGGCTAAAATGGCTTAATCGGGCTAAAATGGCTTAATCGGGCTAAAATGGCTTAATCGGCCTAAAATGGCTTAATCGGGCTAAAATGACTTAATCGGGCTATAATGGCTTAATCGGGCTAAAATGGCTTAATCGGGCTAAAATGGCTTAATCGGGCTAAAATGGCTTAATCGGGCTAAAATGGCTTAATCGGGCTAAAATGGCTTAATCGGGCTAAAATGGCTTAATCGGGCTAAAATGGCTTAATCGGGCTAAAATGGCTTAATCGGGCTAAAATGGCTTAATCGGGATAAAATGGCTTAATCGGGCTAAAATGGCTTAATCGGGATAAAATGGCTTAATCGGGCTATAATGGCTTAATCGGGCTAAAATGGCTTAATCGGGATAAAATGGCTTAATCGGGCTAAAATGGCTTAATCGGGCTAAAATGGCTTAATCGGGCTAAAATGGCTTAATCGGGCTAAAATGGCTTAATCGGGCTAAAATGGCTTAATCGGGCTAAAATGGCTTAATCTGGCTAAAATGGCTTAATGGGGCTAAAATGGCTTAATTGGGCTAAAATGGCTTTATCGGGCTAAAATGTCTTTATCAGGCTAAAATGCCTTTATCGGGCAAAAATGGCTGAAATGGCTTAATCGGGCTTAAATGGCTTAATTGGGCTAAAATGGCTTTATCGGGCTAAAATGGCTTTATCGGGCTAAAATGCCTTTATCGGGCAAAAATGGCTGAAATGGCTTAATCGGGCTAAAATGGCTTAATCGGGCTAATATGGCTTTATCGGGCTAAAATGGCTTAATCGGGCTAAAATGGCTTAATCGGGATAAAATGGCTTAATCGGGCTAAAATGGCTTAATCGGGATAAAATGGCTTAATCGGGCTAAAATGGCTTAATCGGGCTAAAATGGCTTAATCGGGCTAAAATGGCTTAATCGGGCTAAAATGGCTTAATCGGGCTAAAATGGCTTAATCGGGATAAAATGGCTTAATCGGGCTAAAATGGCTTAATCGGGCTAAAATGGCTTAATCGGGCTAAAATGGCTTAATCGGGCTAAAATGGCTTAATCGGGCTAAAATGGCTTAATCGGGCTAAAATGGCTTAATCGGGCTAAAATGGCTTAATCGGGATAAAATGGCTTAATCGGGCTAAAATGGCTTAATCGGGCTAAAATGGCTTAATCGGGCTAAAATGGCTTAATCGGGCTAAAATGGCTTAATAGGGCTAAAATGGCTTAATCGGGATAAAATGGCTTAATCGGGCTAAAATGGCTTAATCGGGCTAAAATGGCTTAATCGGGCTAAAATGGCTTAATCGGGCTAAAATGGCTTAATCGGGCTAAAATGGCTTAATCGGGCTAAAATGGCTTAATCGGGCTAAAATGGCTTAATCGGGCTAAAATGGCTTAATCGGGCTAAAATGGCTTAATCGGGCTAAAATGGCTTAATCGGGCTAAAATGGCTTAATCGGACTAAAATGGCTTAATCGGGCTAAAATGGCTTAATCGGGCTAAAATGGCTTAATCGGGCTAAAATGGCTTAATCGGGCTAAAATGGCTTAATCGGGCTAAAATGGCTTAATCGGGCTAAAATGGCTTAATCGGGCTAAAATGGCTTAATCGGGCTAAAATGGCTTAATCGGGCTAAAATGGCTTAATTGGTCTAAAATGGCTTAATCGGGCTAAAATGGCTTAATCGGGCTAAAATGGCTTAATCGGGCTAAAATGGCTTAATCGGGCTAAAATGGCTTAATCGGGCTAAAATGGCTTAATCGGGCTAAAATGGCTTAATCGGGATAAAATGGCTTAATCGGGCTAAAATGGCTTAAATGGCTTAATCGGGCTAAAATGGCTTAATCGGGCTAAAATGGCTTAAATGGCTTAATCGGGCTAAAATGGCTTAATCGGGCTAAAATGGCTTAATCGGGCTAAAATGGCTTAATCGGGCTAAAATGGCTTACTCGGGCTAAAATGGCTTAATCGGGCTAAAATGGCTTAATCGGGCTAAAATGGCTTAATCGGGCTAAAATGGCTTAATCGGGCTAAAATGGCTTAATCGGGCTAAAATGGCTTAATCGGGCTATAATGGCTTAATCGGGCTAAAATGGCTTAATCAGGCTAAAATGGCCTCCGCCACCTTCGCCACAAACCTGGTGTTTTTTCCACGCCAAGTTCGGCCACGAGGCTCGGCAATGTCGCCCGCCGTGCTCATTCGGCAGGTCGGGAAACGCCCGGGCTGGCCCTCGGTAGTGGCAATGAGCGCCGGGCGTTCAAACAGCCTACTGTTTATAACGGACACCTTGTCCGGGCGCCGTTACCTGTGCAACACGGGAGCGCAGGTGAGTGTCGTTCCCGCCGGGACGTCCGACAAGCAGTCCGCGGGCCGGGGCCCCACGCTGCTTGCTGCCAACGGTATGTCCATTCGCACATACGGAAAACGCTGTCTTTATCTGCGGTTCGGAGGGCAGGTTTTCCGGTGGTCGTTCGTCACTGCCGACGTGCCTATGGCACTGCTCGGCGCGGACTTCCTATGTGCCAATGGTCTGCTGGTGGACATAAAGCACAGAAGGCTTGTCCAGGCTGAGACGTTCAGCTCGCTCGCGTGCACGCTGCCCGCCTCATTGAGCAGCTCACGGAGCGGCTCATCGGGCGGCTCGCCGAGCGGCTTGCTGAGCGTTTCTGTTCCGGCCAGGTTCATCTGTACGCTTCCGGCAGTGAACGAATTCACCCGCCTCCTCACTGGTTTCCCGGCCCTCATGCGGCCCACCTTCTCGGCGGGGGCCATCAAGCACGGAGTGGAACACCACATCCCCACCGCCGGGCCACCGGTCTACGCCTGGGCACGCCGCCTCGAGCCGACGAAGCTCGCGGTAGCTAAAGCGGAGTTCGCTATGCTGGAGCGGCTCAGCATCGTGCGGCGCTCCGAGAGTGCTTGGGCGTCGCCGCTTCACATCGTGCCAAAGCCCGGCAGGGGATGGCGACTGTGCGGGGACTACCGGCGCCTCAACGACACCACCACCCCCGACCGCTACCCCGTCCCCCACATTCAGGACTTCTCCGCCCGGTTGGCGGGCATGTCCTTCTTTTCTAAGGTGGACCTCATACGCGGCTACCATCAGGTCCCTGTCAGGCCGGAGGACATCCCGAAGACGGCGGTCATCACGCCATTCGGACTTTTCGAATTTCTTCGGATGCCCTTCGGTTTGAAGAATGCGGCTCAGGCGTTCCAGCGACTAATGGACAGCGTCTTGCGCGATTTGGATTTCAGTGGCGCCCCCCTTCAAGTGGTGCCCAGGGCACGTGCTATACCTGCCATACCTTAGGTACGCCACTGCCCTTAGCACCCAGTTGTTTCCAGAGGATGATGTCTGCCATTTAAAAAAACCAGCCCGGAGCTCGGTGTTACCTATCGTTTTGGAAGGGATTCCCGAAGCACAAGATAAAAACCTCAGACGAATGGTTTATGTACGCACTGTACCAATGCATGGTACAATGTACCGATGCAGCTGGGCTGAAACTGAACCTTTCAAAATGCCACTTCAGACAGACGAGGTTGTCATTTTTAGGACATGTGGTGTCACACGCAGGACTGATACCTGACCCTGGTCATGTTGTTGCAGTGTCACAAGCACCCCCACCGAAAGACGTGCAGAGTTTGTGCTCTTTTCTTGGACTCACGTCATGGTGTGCAAAATTCATCCCAAAATATGCATCAGTCGTGGAACCTCTGAGTGAATTACTATGGGGACCATCCACCTTCTCCTGGTCAGTCAAGACACAGCAAAGTTTTGACTCGGTTAAAGAACTGATTGTCAGTAGTCCAGCCCTTGCTCTTTTTGATCCAAAGCTATACACCATAGTGACAACTGATGCCTCTGATTATGGTCTTGGAGCGGTCCTGACGCAAATCCGTGCTGACAAAACAGAGAAAACCATTGCATTTGCATCCCGAACGCTGAATGAATCGGAAAGAAAATATTCCACGGGGGGAAAAGGAGGCACTTGGATGCGTGTGGGCAACAGAGAAGTGGAGGACTTATCTCTGGGGCAGACATTTCACATTACGCACTGACCACAGTCCTCTCACTACACTGCTTTCCACAGAAGGATTGGGAAGAGCTGGAATGCACGTGACCAGATGGTCCGCACGGCTTCTGTCATTTAATTATGACATTCAGTACAAGCCTGGCTCTGAAAATGTAACAGCTAATTGCTTGTCTCGCCTACCACTGCCTACTTCAGAGCCAAGCCTGGAGGGTGATGTTGAGGTTGTCGCTCTTACATCAACCCTCACTGCTGTGACAGCTGAATAATTCAAAACTGCCTGTATTTCCTGCCCTGTTCAAGCAAAGCTGCAGGAAATGCTTACAAAGCGCTGGCCGAAAATGTCAAAAGGCCTGAATCCTGATCTCCTTCCTTACTCCAGATTGCAAAGTGAACTGTCATTACAAGAGGACTGCGTGATGACGTTCTTGAGAGGTACTCCCCGCCTTCTTGTCCCGGAAGCACTACAACTGCATTTCATCAAATTAGCGCATGACACTCACCAGGGCTTAGCGAGGACAAAGCAGCGGTTAAGGGATCTGTACTGATGGCCGGGAATGGCGAGCACGTAGAGTCCGCCATCAAAGCTTGCATTACTTGTCAGCAGCACTACAAGACAGCTGTGACACACGCATCACCACTGCAGCCAGTTCCTTATTCTGATGCAGCTTGGGAGAAACTGGCAATCAACATAGTGGGACCCTTCGATTCTGCACCACTGGACTGTCGTTTCGCTATCACACTCATCGATTACTTTAGCAAATGGCCAGAAATTGCCTTAACCTCCCAGGTCACTTCCACCACAGTGATCAAGTTCCTGTCATCTGTCTTCGGCAGAGAAGGTAACCCAAAAGAGTTGATATCCGACAATGGTTCACAATTCACCTCTCGGGAATTTGAAACCTTTCTGAAAGACAGAGACATTACACACAGAAATTCAGCAGTCAACTACCCGCAAGCGAATGGCGAAATAGAACGATTCAATCGAAGCTTAAAAGAAAGCTTGCTCACTGCTAACATCGAGAGGAAAGACTGGAAAACATTTATAATGAACTTTCTTCAAACATACCGACCGGGCAACCCGACATGCCACAACACAGCGATCACCTACTGAACTGCTTCATGGGAGAGAGATGCACACCAAGCTGCATGTATCTGGGTTACAGATGCCAAAGGCCAACACAACATCACGCCAAGACATAGCACTCACGCTACAAGAGAAGCAGAACAAGCAAAAGGCATACACCGACAAACGGCGGGGGGCAAAGGATGTGGACTTTGAATGTGGCTCCTTCTTCCGAGTGAGGAAACCTGGCATCTTCCGAAAGGGACAATCAAAATTTTCAGCGCCCCTCCAAGTTATGGAGCGAAGAGGATCTCACACGTACAAACTGTCCGATTGACGGTTCTGGAATGCTTCTCATTTAGCATCTGCCTGCCAAGGGAATGAAAGAGATGATACCGAGCAACCACTCCTTCCTGGCATCACCGTACCACCAGCTCAAGACACATCAGAATCTGTGCCAAGAATTGAGCCCTACAGCTGACTTGGGAGGCACACACAGGACGGGCAGGCTGAGGCCACGCCCCGAGTAGCCGTGGTTAGTCAGGGTTCTTGATTGACAGGAGGACTGGTAAGAAGGGACTCGCTGATTGGCGAAGCACGGCTGATGACGTGAGAGCATGGGTGATAAAAAGATGCGCTAGCAGACATTTCATTTCCTCTCTTCTCTTCGCTTCGCCCTCTTCACTTCTCTCTGCTCTCTGCGTCTGGTCTGGATCGCTGCAGTCGGCATTTGTCTCTCTCGTTCTGGACAATAAAGCGAACGATCGTGCTGGGACCACGGGCTCAAGGAAGCGATCGGACGGATCGTGTTCGGACACACCACTGGTGGACATGCAGAGGAAAAGGACAGGGCTGCGGACCGAGGGCTGCAGCTTCCCACAGGGGCCGACAGGGACAGGCCCGGCTGGAGGGCGAGCTGCACGCAACCGTTCGATTTGCGTGGAAAGCCTGTTGCACGCTGGCGGGCGCATCCGTGTGAGCGAGGGCGTGCAGAGGCCTAGCAGCGCAGGAGTGAGCGGTTCCCGCCAACGAGCGAACTTTTCCCGCCAATGACCTTGACGACTCCTGACGAGACCCCACCAGTGATCAGAGTTAAGTGCACCCACACACAATTGTTTCCAGTTATTTTATCTTTCCCTGTGTCCGTGTTTCAAGTCTGTTGTGGGGACGTCCCAATTAAGGAATTTATTTGACCGTGTTTTATTTTGTATTTCCGACATTTCTTTTAATAAATCCGGTATTTTTGTACATTTAAAAAACGTTTCGTACGAGTTATTTTCCCCAGGTTTGAGGACTGCCGGTGGGATCCGTGCAGATAAGTGCTCTTCAGCATCCTCCTCCTCCCCCTCCTCTCTCTCTCTGCCAGGTTGACTCAGCACGTGCCTGCATGACTCTCTCTTTCTTTGCTGGTTTCACTGAGGACATGTGCTCCTTTCTTGGTCGGATCCTCTCACAGGCCTCAGTACGTGCCTGCATTACTCTTCGCCTTGGATTCCTTTGGCTGTACACGTGTTCTTGGACTCACTCTCGGTGCACGTGTGCATGACACCCACTTTCTGCATGAAGCCAGGACGTACTCTTTACCCTGCACGAGAGCACGACGTGTTTACTCCACGTGTCCCTTGCACTCTTCCCTGCACGGTTCCAGACGCACTCACTCTGCCAAGTTCCCGTCGTTCTTTACCTGCTCGTGTAGGGGACTACCGTTTTCCAGCCAGGTGCTTGTTGGTGAGATCGAGACAAAAGGCATCGCATGGAGAGGCATCTGAAACATTGTGGCCTTTGTGCTAACAGGTTTCCAATGTTCGTTTTCCCTTTCCCCTCCCCCTAAATGTGTGCTGGGCCCATGTTATGTTTATTTGTTGTAATTGTAATAAGGCATATGATAATCTAAGGTACTGCTTCTCTTCCTTTTTTCTTTCCTAATGAAAAATTACACTGTAAATACTTGTAAATAAATCAAATCGTTAAACGTTTCCTTTTTTTCTCTGTCCGTGAATGTCTTTTTTTTCCATTGGTCTGCCATTGCTCGCACCCAGATTAACGATCCGCCGTAACAAAACTAGCATTCGCCCGATGGGTACCAACGGTTTCGCTCGGCCATCTAAATTTTGATCCAGGAACAAAATAAAGTGGTACACCACCGGAGGGAAGGTACGTAGGTACGTAGGTACGTTCCCCGATTGGGACGGTAACGTGGTACAGGTAAGCTATTGCGCGACAGACCAATTGGCATTCATAGTTGCTGGTTCGCAACCTGCAGAAGTACGAAGTTATTCGTGCGCAGCAGCCGAAGGTCCCGTAGGTCTGGAAGGAACAGAGGCTAACTCCCTCGTCGTAAACCCAAACCCCGTTGTCGAGCTTGTGGAATAACAATATTGTGAGGTTAACAAGTATCGTTTGATTCTCGTCCCTTCCGGTGAGACCTGCAGAAGGTGAGCAAGTTAAGGGGTGATAAATGATATATGTGGGATTAGGGGGTTGTAGGAATGATTGAGGGAAGGTGAGCATGTTCACCAAGTCTGCCACAGATCCACTAAATATGCATTAACGTTTCAAGATGTTCACACTCTGTGTTGAAGGTGGGGGCTTGTGGAGTGGCTGCTCGAGTAGCCAACTGGATTGGAAACTGCTACAGGAAGCAAAGAGCGACTGTGAAAGGGAGGATATCCGCCTGGGAGGATAAGTAGTGGTGTACCCCAGGGATCAGATCTAGGATGCTTATTATTTATAATCTACATCAACGATTTGGGCAATGGGATTGGGAGCATGCTTTCCAAATTTGCACATGACAGTAACTTTGGAGGTAAAGCAGAGAGGGGGTTGGGTGGGGGATCTAATTCAGAAAAGCCTACATATCTGATAACTTGGGAAAAACATTGGCAGATAAAGTTTAACATGAGAACCTGTAAGGGTGCTTGGGCTTTTCTAGTCGAGGCTCGTGGAAGAGCGAGACCACTGAAAGTATCAGGACGCAATAGGGCAACAGGAAGAGTAAAGACGGAGGTGGGGAGGAACACAAACAGAAGAGTTGAAGGCCGAAATAGAGGAAGACTTGGACAAACAAATAACAATGTGTGTGGGGAGGAATGGGGACAGGAGAGCGTGTATGGGAATGGTGGGGTGGGGGGGGGGGGGTTGATCCGAGATCTGCGATGGTGGTGAACAGCTGTCTCTTGAAGACTTGGAGGGAAGAATAAGATTGAAGAGAATGTGGGAGTTGCTTCCACAGGCGAGAAAGAGGGACCATGACATGTTTAAGTGTTGAGTGGAGGTGAGCAGAATGAGTGGAAATGAGCAGAATGAGTGGAAGTGAGCAGTGGTGGGCAAGAATAATGAAAATCGAGATTACATGAAAGAGAGAGAGAAAGGGAGGGAGAGAGAGAGAGAGAGAAGAGGGAAAGGGCCGGTCCATGGGGAGAGATCAGCACTCTGACCGTGACCGGGCTACCCTGACAAATCTCGGCAGCAGGGAAGAATGGGGAAGATTTGGCCCTCGAATTGAGTTGGGACCAAGGGATACAACCACCGTGAAGATCTCCCCAATAGTTGTCAGAGGGTAGTTGCATGGAATGGTCTCGTTGGAGCAGTGGTGACAACTGAAATGGTGGAAGGGTTTAAACAGGAGTTGGATAGGTACGAGGAAAGCATTGAGGATAGAGAAGTACTGTAAACGTACCGGACCTCTGTACATGGATATTGGCGGGAATGCGCGGACATGATTTTCCGGACGGCCTCCTCCTGCGTCTCGGACTTCTTGTTACCACCGCCACCAATGATGGGTGCAGGTTATATTTTCACTCTTTGTTTGCCTGTTTGTCTATCTATTTGTTTGTAGGTTTGTCTATCTGTTTGTTTGTAGGTTTGTTACTTGCCGGAAAAATTTTTCCGGCAAGTATGTTGATCTGTTCGTTTGTCTGTCTGTTTGTCTGTTTGTCTGTTTGTCTGTCTGTCTGTCTGTCTGTTTGCAGCACTGCGTCTACACCGTTGCACGTAGAATCGCCAAACTTTGCACACATATTGGTCTTGCACTGGAATAGACTGTGCCCAATTGATGACGTCATCGGTGACGTGGTTCGGCCGCCATCTTGGAAAAACCGAAAAACTTTGCACCTCTATATCTCCGAAAGTACTGAACAGAAAAAATTGAGACATGGCTCGTTGTAAAGAACTCTCCATGGGGAATAAAATACGTAAATGATGACGTCATCAGTCACGTGGTTCTGGCGCCATCTTGGAAAAACCGAAAAACGTTGCGCCACTATATCTCCAAAAGTGCTGAACAGAAAAAATTGAGACTTGGCTCATTGTAAAGAACTCTCCATGGGGAATAAAATATGTTAATGATGACGTCATATGTCACGTGGTCGGCCGCCATCTTGGAAAAACGGCAAAAATTTTCACCACTATATCTCCAAAAGTGCTGAACAGAAAAAATTGAGACATGGCTCATTGTAAAGAACTCTCCATGGGGAATAAAATATGTTAATGATGACGTCATCAGTCACGTGGTCGGCCGCCATCTTGGAAAAACGGCAAAACTTTGCACCGCTATATCTCCAAAAGTGCTGAACAGAAAAAATTGAGACATGGCTTATTGTAAAGAACTCTCCATGGGTAATAAAATATGTTAATGATGACGTCATCAGTCACGTGGTTCGGCCGCCATCTTGGAAAAACCGAAAAATTTTGCACCTCCATATCTCTGAAAGTGCTGAATAGAAAAAATTGAGACATGGCTCATTGTAAAGAACTCTCCATGGGGAATAAAATATGTTAATGATGACATCATAGGTCACGTGGTTCGGCCGCCATCTTGGAAAAACCGAAAAACGTAGCACCTCCATATCTCCAAAAGTGCTGAATAGAAAAAGTTGAGACATGGCTCTTTGTAAAGAACTCTCCATGGGGAATAATATATGTTAATGATGACGTCATCTATCACGTGGTTCGGCCGCCATATTTGTCCTAAATGGCCGATAAAAAAGTACATTCCGGCAAGTCCTCGGTCTCTGACCGATTTTTCATCTATCTGTTTGTCGGTTTGTCTGTCTTTATGTCAATCGCCTACAGATCAAAAATTTTAACATCTTTTCCCACCAAATGGTGGAGTTCATCATAAGGAAGAATCCTATTGATTTTGAGGTCAAAAGGTCAATAACTTTGTTAAATTTCTAAAATCGGCAATCTTCATCCGATAAACTTGAAATTTGAAGAGGAATTGCATATCAGGTCACTGAATTCAACCACCAACTATTTTTGAGGACAACATAAGCCAAAAGGTCCACATAGGCCAAAGGTCAACAACTTAGGTAATATTTCCAAAATCCTTAATGTTCATCCGATTGACTTGAAATTTGAAGGGGATTTGCATATCCGGTCACTTATTAAAACCACCAATTGTTTTTGAGTTCAACATATGTCAAAAGGTCAACATAGGCCAAAGGTCAACAACTTAGGTAATATTTCCAAAATCCTTAATGTTCATCCGATTGACTTGAAATTTGAAGGGGATTTGCATATCCGGTCACTTATTAAAACCACCAATTGTTTTTGAGTTCAACATATGTCAAAAGGTCAACATAGGCCAAAGGTCAACAACTTAGGTGACATTTCCAAAATCCTTAATGTTCATCCGATTGACTTGAAATTTGAATGGGATTTGCATATCCGGTCACTTATTAAAACCAATTGTTTTTGAGGTCAACATATGTCAAAAGGTCAACATAGGCCAAAGGTCAATAACTTATTTTAGGGATTTTACAAGTATCATGCTATGCACGACATATTTGTTATGACGAAAATTGAAATTTTTCATCCTATCTAGGTCTGTCATGTTTGTCTGTGAGTGCAATAACTCACGAACGCTTTCAGCGATCTAGGTCAAACTTTACCAGAGGATTCCGAAAGAAAAAAGTGAAGCTGTCAATGTTATTTGACTATATACATGTCAAAGGTCTATCTATCGATTCTCGTAATACGTGACAGGCTACTACCTGAGTACCTTTGTGTTTGTTGTCCGTTTGTGAACAGTATATCTCAAAAAGTTGTTGACGGATTCAGGCGAAATTTGGTGGAGAGGTTGCGTATGTGACAAGAACGAAATGATTCGATTTTGGTGAAGATCCGGATCAGGCTAGTAGAATTTTTAAAAGTGATTTTTCACCATTGAGTGATAGGGCCAAAACCAATATATAGCACAATATCTCAAAAAGTTATAGTTCGATTGGAACGAAACTTGGTGGACCGGTTGGTTGTGTCACTAGAACGAATCGATTCAATTTTGGTGATGATCCGATACGAGAATTTATAATGTTTTAAGTGATTCTTCACCATTGAGTGAAAGGGCCAAAAACCATATACAGCATGAGATTTCAAAAAGTTGTAGATGGATGATGACAAAACATGGTGATGAGTTGGGTCGGTGGCAAGAACAAGATTTTGTTTCAGGTCCGAATCCAGGTCCGACCTATCAATGGGATACAAACGTAAACTTCATCCTGGCGAAGGTACGCGCTTTACCGAGTGTTGTTCTAGTTTGTTTGTTTTGTATATTTCTTGTATTACGCTGTGTTCGGAATGACGTCAAGCACGAGAGGACACGTGCGAGAGTAATATAAAGTATGGAAGCGGTGAGGGCACGCTCGGTACGTGTACATATCAGTGTATGTACAACGTACCCAGCACCAGCAAACGCTGTATAAGGCTATACAGTATACCCCGCTTACTACACCGTTACAAATGGCCACAAGAAAACGTAACGTTCGATGTGGTTTCAAACAAGTGTTGCAAAAGTTTCTGCTTCTGTCGGTGCCGCGATCAGACAATGTCACGTGCTCGGCGGCGAAGGGGACGCGCATCCCCGCGGGGCCGTGCCGCAGTGCGAGGACCCCGGGTTTAGCAGCACGACGAAGCACGTGCGCCGTGCACGTGACACACATTGCGCGCCACGGGCCGTTTGACTACCGCCGTCGCGCGATGCCATTTGATTTAACCATCGCGAGCGAGCACGTGCGTGCGCACGAGACCACGATCGCATTGCAATTTCCGTGCGTGTCGGTGTCACCGTGCTGCGCGCGACTCTCGTACAGTGCGCCGTCGGTCGCTCACACGTGATGCGATGCACACGCCGCGCTAACGACCTCCGCCTCTGACGCCAATCACCGGGCTCTCGAGGGCTGCGGATGCCCCCGTCCCTCCTTCCCCTCGCGGAGGGGCAATTCCCCACGACCCCACCCCTTCGTCCCTCGTAGGGGAGGGGGAACGCGCTGCCAGCTGCACGGCGCGGATCTTCCGTGAACGGGATGCTCGACCGCGACACTACAACAACCGGGAGTTTCTCGGCGGCCAGACGCCCCTCGTCGGAGCACCCCGGCGGTGCCGGGTAGTCGGGGGGCGCGGGTGGTGGAGGGGGTTCCGTGGCGCGAAATCGGAAAGGATGCGCGGCGCACACCCGGGTCTCCGGTGAGACGCCGCGCCATGGGCTGCCTGCACAGCCTGATGTGCAAACCGCGTCGCTTTCGGAGAGACCAGATCGTGGTCGAGGAATTCCTGGCGTCCATCGAACCCGGACCGACGGTCATCGAGGAGTCGTCGCCCATCGTGCTCCGGTACCGCACGCCGTACTTCAAGGCGTCCGCCCGGGTCCTGTTGCCCGCGCTCTCTCCAGGACACACCTGGGTCGTGGGCTTCGTGCAAGCGTGCAACCACATGGAGTTCTACAACGTGTACGGCGATCTCGGAGTGTGGGTATCCGGAGGAAAAAGGTGCAAGGACACAGTGCGGATGGGTCTGTACCGAGCCTCGCGTGTCCAAAGTCAAATGTGCACACCGGAAGGACTTTTGTGTGTTCGTTAGAGCCTCGGTTCGTGGATTTATAATTGCGAGTGCGAGTCGTAACCGAGACCCGCGGACACACCCATCGATCGGTGAGACCGGACGGTGACTAAGGGTCCGCACGACCCGGACGGCGAACAACACTTAAATCAAAACACGACCCGATCCGTGGGGCTTAGAGCAAAGAACTAAGAACGGTTCGGATAATTTACACGTAAAGGGACGGAATGATGTAAAGTTATAAAAATGACAAAGAACCGAACAGCAGAGAGCGCTTTCGGATGCAGAGAGCACCAACTGCTGCTTAACAACTACCCATCCTCACCTTATCCCCATCATACCATGGTTTACCAGTTACCACACCACCATGCTTTACTACTTTACCGTGGTTTACCACTCTACCATGGTTTACCACGCTACCATGGTTTACGACTTTACCATGGTTTACTACTCTACCATGGTTTACCACGCTACCATAGTTTACTATGCTACCATGGTTTACGACTTTACCATGGTTTACCACGCTACCATGGTTTACTATGCTACCATGGTTTACGACTTTACCATGGTTTACTACTCTACCATGGTTTAGCACTTTACCATGGTTTACTACCCTACCATGGTTTACCACCCTACCATGGTTTACTATACCATGGTTTACCACTTTACCATGGTTTACTACGCTACCATGATTTACAACACTACCATGCTTTACTATACCATGCTTTACCACTCCACCATGGTTTACTCCTACTTTATCATGCTTTACTGCTACGCTACCATGTTTTACAACGCTACCATGCTTTATCATGCTAACATGCTTTACTACTCTACCATGGTTTACCACTCTACGATGGTCTAGCACCGTACCATGGTTTAGCATTCTTCCATGCTTTACTACCCTACCGTTTACTACCACCCTACCATGGTTTACCATCCTCCCTGCCATGCATAATTCACCGTCCTCACCCCAGACTTAACCTCTCCCACCCCACCACTTTTCAGGTTACCACTTCCACTTAACCTCTCCAACCCCCATTTTCTCCTCACCTCATCTACATTCTCTTCCTCTCACTCACCCTCTTTCTCCTCCTCCCTCCACGCTTCCTCAACTCTTTCCTCTCCCTACTATACACAAGGAAATTAGACGCAGGAGGCCATTTGGCACATCAATGCTGCACTACACCACCATTTTAATAAGGATTAAATCAATCAGTTTATCAACAACCATTTACTGGGGAGTGGTAATGACAACAGTCAGGCAAAGATTACCCCTTTCTTTTCTCATTATCACTCGTCACCCCTAAACATGCTCACCTTCCCCCAATCACTCCTACACCCCCCCAATCCCACATGTATCAAATATCACCCCTAAACATGCTCACCTTCCCTCAATCACTCCTACACCCCCCTAATCCTACATATATCAAATATCCCCCCCCCCTTCATTTCCCCCCCCTTCCCACGCCTCCTCCCCCCAAGCCCTCTCCCTCCCACACTTCTCCCTGCTCTCAAATGTTGTGTTTGTGTGCTTCCCCTTCTCTCCCCATCTTGTCTTTCGCTCCCTCTTTTTATATATTTTGTTTGTCTGGTTGATTTGTTTGTGAAATAAATGTTAGCTCTTTCACGAGCCTCGATTCAGTATACAAAAAAAAAAAAAAAAAAATCACCCCGAAACATATGCTCACCTTCCCTCAATCACTCCGACACCCCCCTAATCCTACATATATCATATATCACCCCTAAACATTCTCACCTTCCCTCAATCACTCCTACACCCCCCTAATCCGACATATATCATATATCACCCCTAAACATGCTCACCTTTCCTCAATCACTCGTACACCCCCCTAACCCCACATATATCATTTATCACCCCTAAACATGCTCACCTTCCCTCAATCACTCCTACACCCCCCTAATCCCACATATATCATATATCACCCCTAAACATGCTCACCTTCCGTCAATCACTCCTACACTCCCCTAATCCCACATATATAATATATCACCCCTAAACATGCTCACCTTCCCTCAATCACTCCTACATCCCCCGACTCCCACATCCCACATATATCATATATCACCCCTAAACATGCTCGCCTTCCCTCAATCACTCCTACATCCCCCTACTCCCACATATATCATATATCACCCCGAAACATGCTCACCTTTCCTCAATCACTCCTACACCCCCCCTAATCCCACATATATCATTTATCACCCCCTAAACATGCTCACCTTCCCTCAATCACTCCTACACCCCCCCTAATCCCACATATATCATTTATCACCCCCTTAACATGCTCACCTTCCCTCAATCACTCCTACACCCCCCTGATCCTACATATATCATATATCACCCCTAAACATGCTCACCTTCCCTCAATCACTCCTACACCCCCCTGATCCTACATATATCATATATCACCCCTAAACATGCTCACCTTCCCTCAATCACTCCTACACCCCCCCATAATCCCACATATATCATATATCACCCCTAAACATGCTCACCTTTCCTCAATCACTCCTACACCCCCCCTAATCCCACATATATCATTTATCACCCCCTTAACATGCTCACCTTCCCTCAATCACTCCTACACCCCCCTGATCCTACATATATCATATATCACCCCTAAACATGCTCACCTTCCCTCAATCACTCCTACACCCCCCTGATCCTACATATATCATATATCACCCCTAAACATGCTCACCTTCCCTCAATCACTCCTACACCCCCTACTCCCACAGATATCATATATCACCCCTAAACATGCTCACCTTCCCTCAATCACTTCTACCCCCCCCCCCCCTCCTCCCACATATATCATATATCACCCCTAAACATGCTCACCTTCCCTCAATCACTACTACACCCCCCCCCCCCCCCACTCCCACATATATCATATATCACCACTAAACTTGCTCACCTTCCCTCAATCACTCCTACACCCCTCTAATCCCACATATATCATTTATCACCCCTTAACTTGGTCACCTTCTGCAGGTCTCACCGGGAGGGACGAGAATCAGACGATACTTGTTAACATCACACCATTGTTATTCCACAAGCTCGACAATGCACATGATTGTTAATGTTTTGATAATCGCCTTCATATGTTTTCATGGGATAGTCTTTAGTCCCATGCTCTCCGAGTCTTGTCCATCAAAAGGACCTCAAAATCCCTGTGACCTTCCGCCCCGTGGTCATTTGGTCTGAAAAGCCATAGCTGTTGTAGGCCTGCCACCTTCGGTCTGGTTGACACTTGTACTTAATCCATATAGTGAAAGGGAGTAAAAGCTCCTTTGTTTAGATTCCAAAATGTCACTGTTTGTATGAACTTAATATAACTCCTCTCCTCAACAATCACAGCATGTAAAGATAGCTCACACTACACAGACATTCGCCAAATTACCATGAGACCTCTCAGGCCATGGAGGTGCTGCCAAATGGAAAACCCCTTGGTGCTCTGAATCTGCGTCATCGTGTCTGCGGTTTTTACGATAACACCCAAGACGGCACCATGGGTTACAGTAAATAATTACATTATTATACCGAATCCAAGGTTACCTGTGTGTGGGTATCAGGTGGCCCTGAGATCCGAGCCACCTCTTTCACTCACGGGCACCTCCGCATTCTCTCAATTCCCTCCATCGGCTATTCACTTACACTCCCTACAGACTAAAGTGAAGCTTAGGTAAGGCAAGCTTTCAATTGGGATAGGACACGTGCCACGTAGGTCTACGATCAACACATGTGCTTGTCTGGACAACGACCTATGAATCTATTATACCACTCGGAACATCGAGATCCTTTGAAATCAAATCCTTTTGTTTGTGCACGGGTTTTGGGGGAAAAAAATCCTTTGTTCTTTCACACTTTACATTATTCTGAAATATATCCTGTTATAGGTCGAAATGCAAACATATCCACCTGGCTGGGTCCGAGTTAACTAAACAGCACAGAGAATTGCTTTTGGGGCTTGTCGTTTGCTGCCAATAATGATCTATTACAGACAGAGTGGTGGAATCGGGCAGGGGATCATTTATGGCAGGAGTGGAAACTTTGGCGAGTTTCCTGGCTGTAAGACCAGTTTGGAGGGTCTCTGAGTCTGAAGTCTTCCTTTCATGTTCACTGATTGATGAATCGGCTTACCGTATTGGATGAGAGTAGTCTTCACGAAGCCATAATTAACCCATCACAACGACATGAAGTCAAACGAGGTGTTTTCTCAGCAGAAGATTATTTGAGGAAGCGTTGATGTCACAGGCAAGAAGTGACACTTTGGAGTTCTTTCGCAGCGCCACTGCAAGTGATTCTTTTTTTTAAGAGTGCCCTAAAGAAGGCCGAGAGCCACTGATTTGTAAAGGGCTACAAAGAAAAAGAAGAAGAGGAAAAACTGGCGAAAGCTTCACCGAGTCCAGAAACGAGGAAACCTCTTCACAGGACCGCTGTGCAGGAGGCGGTAACTAGGCCAGGCTGAAAAATAAATTTTCCTACCCCATTGGGTGTTTTTTTTAAGGAGACACCATCTACGCGCTGGATAACCGAAGGGAGCTCATCCACCCTTTGTCAGGTATTGTTTTTAGTTCTGGCGGGGTGTCTCAGTCACCCGCCCCAGTAGCAAAGCCAGTTAGTCGCCGACAACCCAACCATGCGGCAGATAGCACTGGGTTACACTTTTCCGGTGGCATTCCCAAAGAATGACCTGATTGATTGAGAGGAGAGAGGAGGCAGCCATGCTGGATGTATGTGCTAATACTCAGGGTAGGCCCATCTCTTTAGAAAGCAAGAGAAGTAACCTTTGAATTAGCAGGCTTTAGGAAAGAGTGGGACGTGTTGAAAAGCAAAGGCACCTTGCTAATTTAGTACGCCGCCGCACTCCCAATCCAAAGGGATGGCTTCAGGGACGGGCCAGTGATGGACGCAATTCAACTGCAGCTTCACTCAAGGCATTAGAGCCCAGTAATAGTAGAAAGTGCACCCGAGCGAAAATTTTGTTGAGGTTGCTTGGCCATGACTGTTGGAAGGGCAAAGGAAATTGACATTTATGTGGAATTGGCACAAACTGTAATCGGATGTTTCCAACCATAAAGTGCTTTTTTTCCTGGATTTTTACAATTCTTTTAATCACACAAAAACTCACCTGACCCCACCTTTTTTTCATCCACCTCTTCCTGATCCTTCTCTCCCACCATCATTAATTTACCATCAACACATGATATGAACTCTCACTTGATACGACAACTCAAAGATGAACATCGTTTTTTCCCCAAAGCCCAAAACTACATCCGTCGGTCCCTGGGACCAGTCGTGTTCCGACGTTGTGAAACTTAATCGGACTTTACGTGCACCTGGGTAGGGTCCTATGGGTTGATTGGGGCGGCAAACATTTTGCAATTATTGGATGCGTACTACATGTATACCGGCCAGGCTTCAAACTATGTCCCTATATGTTTAGAGTTTGTCTTCAGTCGCAGAATCGTTACATCTACATTACCTTTAAAATGGTGGATGACTCCTGCAACTTGATCTTTATAGGGCAGGTGTTCCATGCAAAGCATAATCAGGATGAGATCCAGCCTGTTACCTTGTGGGGCAGCAGCTGGATGCAAGTGGTTTGTGGAAACTGCACTGCAAAGGGAAAGCCGAAAAGGCATTGTTTTCGGTCACAAATGAAAGGCAGTTAGCCAATCACATTTGAAGGAGACATTGACGTTACAGTGAAACCTTATGTATTAGATGATGCAACCCGAGATGAGTGTTAATATTGCACAAACTAACCATTGCAGTGTATTCCAAAACAAAACCAGATACAAACTAGAAATAGCGATCAGAGAGAGATTGCAGACCCTCCCTCACCGACTTGATTTGTGTGGCAAAGAAATGGAAGGATGTTCTAAATGAAAGGTCGTTGATTGCAAATGAAAGGTCTAAATTATCTAGTTGTAAAAGGTGTAAAGGTCAAAGGTCTGGAAAAATTGTAAAGGCGAAATGGTCTAAAGGTTGAAAGATGTAAATGGGTCTAAAGGGTTGAAATGATCTAAAGTGTATAAAAGCTCTTAAAAGGGGGAAGGGGTCAAAAGGGTTTAATTTGAGGTTTAAATGGTCAGAATTATCAAAAGGAGTCTAATGGGTCTTAAAATGTCTAAAAATAGTCTGAAGGTCAAAGGAGTCTAAAGGGTTTAATTTAAGGTTTAAATGGGTAGAAGTATCTAAAGGAGTCTAATGGGTCTTAAAATGTCTAAAAATGGTCTAAAGGTCAAAGGAGTCTAAAGGGTTTAATTTAAGGTTTAAATGGGTAGAATTATCGAAAGGAGTATAATAAAGGGTCTTAAAACGTCTAAAAATGGTCTAAAGGTCAAATGAGTCTAAAGGGTATTTAAAAATATGGAAGTTGTGAAGGTCTAAAGGTCTAAAAAGGTAGAAAGGAGTCTAAGGCGTCTTGGGGTTCTAAAACGGTCTAATGGGGTCTATAGGGTCTGAAGTGTCTCAGGAATCGAAAGGGTCTTGGGGGTCTCAAGCATCTTAGTGGTCTTAAAGGGTCTTATGTTTGTTTCTTAAGGGTCTTTGGGGTATTAAAGGGTCTTTGGTGTTTTAAGGGTCTTAGGGTTTTAAAGGGTGTCAAGGTGTCTACAGGTAATATGTATAAGGATCTAAGGTAATTAATACACCCATTCAAGTTATGTGCAGACAGACAGACAGACAGATAGACAAACAGACAGACAGACAAATGGACCAAAATGCAATACCCTTTCCTTTGGCAACGATAATAACACTTTATCTGAAAAAGATGTCTCAGCGTATTTTGTGCCACACGTCACGTAGTGGATTTTCGATGGTACGTGTGGCTTGACCACAATGGCAGACACGACCTTAAGTTTGGTGGTGAATGTGAGATACCGATTGTGTATCATTACAGACGTGATACTCCATAGAGGTCAGGCTAGAAGCGTATGAGACTCCTGCGGTATCTTATCAGACTCCTCGAAGCAACCGTTTCGCTCTTTGGGAGGAGTGGAAATGGAACCAGCCATTAATACGAGTGATGGATATTACGCATCGCTCAAATCACAAGTTCCAAAGTGTGTACTTTTGTCAATGTTTGCATCAAATAGAAAGCAAAGTCGAACTTCAAAAACCGAGAATCACCAGATCTGATCGGTCTGGGATGTTACATTTCACATGCTCGTATTTATCGTCATGCTGTTCGTTAGCCATTTGTTGCGGAAGTCGGCCTTCACACGTGGCATGTGAACACCTGGGTGTGTAATTTTGTTTATAGTCCAAGATCTGCAACCACTCCCTGGGATTGCAAACACGATAACCTGGTCTTAAAGCAGAATCTCCAATATAAATATCCTGCATTTATTAAATACGTTATTAGGTGTTTTTTTTTAACTTGGTCAAAGATTATATCACCCAATGCTCAGAGAAAAACATTATTTTAATGAAAAATTGGGGTGTGTCCAGAGATGGCTTAAAGTGTGCCCAGAGAGAAGGGAGGTCCTGGGGTGTGTGTGTGTGTGTGTGTGTGTGTGTGTGTGTGTGTGTGTGTGTGTGTGTGTGTGTGTGTGTGTGTGTGTGTGTGTGTGTGTGTGTGTGTGTGTACCCAGAACGTTATGCTCCTGCTCCGCCTGCTGCAAAATGCATGATGGGTTTCAATCATTCTTAGGATAATGTTGCATTTTCAAAGGATTCCACCAGAATGATAGATCATGATGGAAACTTGAGCTGTTTTGTTTTCGTTTTCTGTATAAATGTGTTTTTTATTCAGAAAAGATTTAATCTAACAAAAGGTTTACTTATACAAATGTCTACCGTAATTTTAAGACAAATGTAGTTGATCCTAATGGCAATGTTATCATCATCATCGTCATCATCCATCCATCCTCTACACACAAACTCATACATACATACATACATATATATATACACACACACACACACACACACACACACACACACACACACACACACACACGCGCGCGCACACACACACACACACACACTTATATACCCACACATATATATACACACACTTATTTTACTTTGATTGATCCACTCATACTCATTGTCATGATATTTTATATACAGACGAGACTTTTTTTTCAGCAAGTAATGCGCAAACTCCACCCATGCGGAGGGTATTGGTAGTGTGTGTGTGTGTGTGTGTGTGTGTGTGTGTGTGTGTGTGTGTGTGTGTGTGTGTGTGTGTGTGTGTGTGTGTGTGTGTGTGTGTGTGTGTGTGTGTGTGTGTGTGTGTGTGTGTGTGTGTGTGTGTGTGTGTCACCGACGGATGGTCCTTGTGGGCGAAACTGATCTTTACTTCGGCTTCCTACATACAGAAACAACGAGATATGTTGCCGACAGCCGGTTCGTCCACCTAAGGCAGACGTATTTAACCTGGAAGTAATTAAATTGGCATCTTTTTTATTGGGGGGTGGCCGGGGTGTGGGGGCAAATATCAATATTCAAACCAAGGAAAGAAATAGATTGTATCTTGCCAATAACAGGCGATACGCTATAGCTGCGATAAAGCCGAGCATCTTAAAGCTGAGGAAGAAGAAGCAATTGGACCCATCACACTGATCTGTGAAGAATTGCTGGTCACGTGTTTTAACTTACATCAGAAAGGGCTCATGACGCACACAGGGCATAAGGATTATTCATCTTTATTTTTTCCAGAGACATTTTCTTCCTAAGACTTAATTTTTATCATTTTTTTCCGAAGAATCTAAGTTAATGTTTATTTTCAGTTACCAATGAATGACAAAATATTTTGCAAAATGATTGTAATAAAATCGGATTTTGTTTTTCCTTTCTAATTTGCTTTTTTTCACATTGCCATGTTTGTTTTTAAAGGGTAATTACGGTTTTGCTGAATAGCTCAAGGGGTAACAGCGGAAAAAAGGTTTTAAAACCTCCTAACGAGGGCTTTTAACACCAATTTTATAATGGGCTTGGTCTGACCCAGGTCATTGATGACCAATTCCAATCCGAACCAACGTCCAAGTGGGGAAAACAGAATTTATTAGATAAATGAAGGGCAGACATAAACAAGAAGAAAAGTGCCCATCAGTGGGATACAAAATGTAAACTGTTTATCTTGGTGGAGGCATGTATGTGCTCTTCCGCCCCTCTAGTTTTAACATACTGGGACACCCGCTCATTTCGAGAGCACCAGGGGGTCATGTTATTATCCTTACTATTATTATTATTACTATTATTATTATTGCTAAAATTAATATTACTATTACTTATGTTGGAACAGGTCATTGAAAAGATCAGAACATGCCTCACCATTCCAACTTCCCGATAATAAAATTTCCTTCCCCATGAGGGTGTCAGCAGGGGGGGGGGGGGTGATGGGGAGTGGGGAAGGCAATATCGTGTGTGTCAGCAGGGGGGGTGGTGAAGGCAATATCGTGGGTGACAGCGGGGGGGGGCAATATCGTGGGTGTCAGTAGGGGGGGTGGGGGAGGCAATATCGTGGGTGTCAGCAGGGAGGGTGGGGGAGGCAATATCGTGGGTGTCAGCAGGGGGGGGGGGGTGGGAGAGGCAGTAATGTGGGTGTCTGCATGGAGGGGTGGTGGAGACAATATCGCGGGTGTCAGCGGGGGGGGGGGGGTGTGGGAGGCAATATCACGGGTGTCAGCAGTGTGGGTGAGGGAAGTAATATCGCATGTGTCAGCAGGGGGGGGGGTGGGGGAGGCAATATCACGGGTGTCAACAGGGTGGGTGAGGGAGGTAATATCGCGGGTGTCAGCAGGGGGATTGTGGGATTGAAACCAGGGAGGGATTGAAACCCCTTGGAAGGAGGGATAGCATCCTTGTAAAAACGGCACTATAAGTGATTCATACACCTTAACATAACATTATAATGTCTGTGACCTGTGACTGAACACACCCAGGAATTCCTCCCTTTCAGTTTCATTTTAAACATCAGTAGCAACTGTTTCAAAAGGTAATTATATGTGTTTGTGGTTTATAATATTTTATCTTCTGGTAGGGGCCGTTACTCCCACAAAAATAGCAGATAAGCTATTTATACAAATTAATACGGCATTTGCCCAAGGAGGAACCCCCTTGGGGAGGGGGAGAGGATAATATTGGTATTAATATTGATTTGTAATAACATTAATTTTAAGCTATTATCATTCGATTTGTTATTACTTTAGTTATTAGAAGCGGCCTTAGAAAAATTCAACCACCTGGGGGGGGAAACCCCCATTGGGGGGGGGGGGAATTAAGTTGATAAAGCCTCCATCTTGTGATTTTTAGTACTCCTGTCAAGTTTGGTTAAGATTGGATAAGTAATGACCGAATGTATTGCGGTCAAAAAATCAGACAGACAGACGGACACCAAATTGCGTATTTTAGTATGATGATTATTATAAATAATTCGCAAAAATTTTATTACTTATCATACCTGTAGATTGAAAAATACAAATGGCGTTTCTTGGATAGTTGTAAACATCTCGTTCGTAGAATGTTTTGACTTCCCCATGTATGCCCAGCTCTTGGCGCTGGCTCTAATGGGAAGGTTAAAGGGGAACCCAAATGCTGAGACCATCTCAATGCTAAAATATTCCCTGATACCATACAAAATAGATATGATGTGTCTTTTACCAATTTCTGATTTATAAAGTGGGTCATTTTGCAATTAAAAGTCGAAATATTCTTCTTCTTCATGAATAGCCATGACGTCACACCAGGAAGTCAACTACCACTTTCATATTTATTTATAAGTTACATCACGGTACGATTGAACTCTAATGGCGATTGTCATATTTTTGACAAATATTCCGGGTTGATGCGTCCTTGCTGGTCGTAGTAACACAAACCGAGATGGTTGCTAGAAATTGAACGAGGTTTGTTCGAAAAACCCGAGTGTGGATCAGGCCTATGAAATGTTTGCTTTTGTGCTCGAAACGTTTTACAGAGAACTGTTATGAAAAAGCAGAGATGGCTATATCTTGTGGTTATCCGCCATGATTGAGATAGGATGCCATCCCCATGATTAGGTGGAAGAAACAGCCATCGCTTGAAACTGTAACACCATCTCCACCGAACCACCAGCAAGCATATCAACATGGGCAATTTGAGTAATGACTCAAACGAGTTGGTCTGCCGATGACCGATCTCATGTCACCACCACCCTTCCCTCCCTTCTCCACTGGGAGGGGACATAGACATGGCACAACACAGCATGGCACAGGCACGGACACGACGGTGGGACTTGGCACAGCACGGCCACAGACATAACTGGCGTCCCGGGAAAGTATGAAACAGGACACCAGGTCAGCCTGCTACAGTGGGCCCCAGCATTCGTCGCCCATTTGGTCGACGGTGTCTGAGTGTGCCTGAGCAGTGTCCGATTGTACGTGGGTGGTGTCCAAGCTGTGTCATCTCTGTGTCGTGTCCATGCTGTGTCGTGCCGTATTTCGGCTGGAGTAATATAACTGATTTATCAATTAATACTGCACAAGGTCCCTGAATAACAGTCAATTGAACAGAAAAATAAAACCTACCAATCTGTTGTGAACATGCGACCGGTGTTTTCATCTGCACTACTAAGACTGCCATCTTCACGAACACCATCTTCGTCTGAATCGCTCGCATAAGGCTCAAAACGATACGGCTCCACAATTTCCCCAAAAACGTTTCCATCACTAATTTTGTCCCCAATAGTTTCTGCAAAAATTTGTCTCCACTGTTTAGTTTCAACATACTGACAACCTTCAGAGTTGCGAATGATGGTGGAATCGGTATCGGAATCCGAGCTTGAAATACACTGTTCTCAATGTAAAGCCGCCACTTGGATCAAGGTGAGTTAATCACGTGACGTCACTGGCGAAATCTAAAATCCACATTCTGGAATATTTTTTCGGGACACTTTGTGATTAGCAAAAAGGAATCAAAAAAATTTCCCTTCAAATAAGACCATGATTAATGATTTTGAATGGTTTACAGGGAAAAACAATCATTGGGGTTCCCCTTTAAGTGGTGACAACCAAAGAATAACTCATTGGCAAATGGGCAATTTGGCCTGTGGTACTAATGTGGAAGCTCCAACATTCTCTGTGAATATTAACCTTTCATGAAGAGGAAGGTTGGGATGATTTGAATGTTGCTGAGGCTTCAGTAGTTTACTTTTGTCGTTCTTCCCAAAGCGTTCTTCAGTTGCTGAAGCTTTTCGTGGAATATGACTTGTTTTGTGTTATCTCTGTCTTACTCCCTATGTTAATTGTCTCTCATTTTTCCCATTCTCTCTCCCAATCCTTCCTCCAACCATGTTACTGCTTCACCTCAAACGTTCCCTGTACCTCAATCATCGACTTCCTCCATCTGATGCAGCTCAAGCTGGGAACTCCCACCCCTTCGTGATGGGCTAGTTACCGCCCTCTCCGATTCGGATGGAGTCTGCTACCCGTGGTACGGCAACACCACAGAAATGGCCACGGTTCAACGGGCCGAGACTGGACGGCGCATGCGCCGCTCTCCCATGCGTGTCACGATTTCCATGAATGACAACTTTTACCCCAGCGTAACGTGGGCAGTCCCAATCACCAATAGCAGCGGCGAGGTCGACGAACTGATGATGGAGAACGTGGAATCGATGATGGCGGGAGTTGCGGAGGCACAACTGACCCGTGTAAGTCGTGACCAGTCGTTCACTACGTGGCTTGTGGCACAGAACGTGGGCACGCAAGAGCGGCACGTACTGCGCACGGTGCGCTGGCACATCCGTCTGCGCATCAATGTGGAACCGCAATGTCCGCTCGGACAAAGGACGCGACTGGTCGGACCGTCGACACAAGAACAGCCGCAGATCATAGCCACCAACGAACCTATCCCGCCTAACGCCCTGGGTCGACCGAACGCCAACGATGCTCAGGTGCTTGTGTGGCGGCCCCAAGAGGGGGCACCAGTCGTGGTCATCCCTGCGAAGCAGTAGCGACGATCAAGCCGAAACTCCTTCTCAGATGACAGTGTAGACCCATAATGCTGCCAAAAAGATAATACTTTTTAATATTTATTGGTTATTTTTGGTTCTTCCTAAAACCTTTCAGTCCCCTTGCCAGGTGCCAATGGCATGGTAAATGATGTAACTGGGAAAGTACGTGGAAGTG
Organism: Myxine glutinosa; assembly: GCF_964187855.1. Taxonomy (NCBI): domain Eukaryota; kingdom Metazoa; phylum Chordata; class Myxini; order Myxiniformes; family Myxinidae; genus Myxine; species Myxine glutinosa. The sequence continues at coordinate 106,257,980 of NC_136268.1, read as the reverse complement.
GGCATGCTTGTAGAATGCGATAACATGGTGTAAAAGACAGATTTCCAATTTGTATGGCTTCCAATTGCAAAAACTTCCAATTTGTATGGGCTGGAAAGATTGCTTCGAGGTTTACGTACACTCGCCTTGAACTGTCTACCCTGGGTTTGAATGTCAGCACAGCTACAAACTGTCATTCTGGTGTCTCGCAGGAAGGGTGATCCATCATTATATGTGTCGTCGCTCAGGTGGACGTTAAACCGGGCGACCCGTTTGCCAGCATAAGATGGTGGCCGTTAAAGATCCCAGGTCGTCCTCCATGGAGAGTACGTGTGCTGTCGTCGGCATCATGTCCAAATTCCAAATTTCTGCCATAATATACAGGAGGCATTACATCAGCCACACAGAGACGCTCTCAGCCAATGAATATATTCGCAGCCGTGTGATATTTATGAAAGAAGAACAAGTTGGATTACCACTGAGGTTCGAGGTTATGATCTGGTCAAGGCCGAGTATTTGTCTAGTCGGAGTCACCTGATTTGAAAGGACCAGTTAAAATAGTACTTCCAGGTTACTCCCAGATTACATCATTTCCCGTGTCACCATTTTAGGTCTCCAGACTGCATGTGTCTCCAGATTCACTTGCTTAGTGTAAAAGCAAATTCTTCTACCTGTCCCTCTTCCTGTGTAGGTGAAACAGCCAAAGAAAGGGCTGTTGTTTTTTAACCAATGTTCTGAAATGTGGTGAAGTTCTATCGTATCAACGATATCATCAGGGCTATGGATTAAGAGCTATCGTCTGTCTGTGTTTGCATGTACATATATGGGTCAAGCGACAGCGGTTGCCATGGTTGTGTCTAATGCTTATAAAGCTCTTCCATGAGCCTCGATATCCGTAGGTAAAACTTGCGGCCTCACGGTGCAGGCACTGCGTGAACGCAAGAACAATCACTTCCCTGTCTAATAAACTCATTTTTTTAAATCACGTCCGATGCTTACCAAACTCCCTTTCCATTTACGTCTGTTGTTTCTTTTTTTCCATGTTTCTTAACTCACAGATTTGGGTTCTGAGCCGCCGATCTTGAAGGTTCGTCTTGCCAAGTGGGGCAGGTGGATGGATATGAGGTTTCAATCATTGTACAAGTTCAATTTACCATTAACTGGGACAACAATTCGTTGGAGTTGCTACAACAATCAAGTTTAATTCCCGCCAAATGAGTTCACGGTTTCATGGGTGTCCTGTCCAGCATTGTGTGCAGATTCCCAAATGATCAATGTGGACGTTTTCACAGTTGGGACAAAGAAATCTGGACAGAAAAAGATTGGTGCCGGAGATCATTTTTTAAATAAACAACACCGAAAGTCAAAGAGCGGCTGAGCCGGGCTTGTTTGATACTTTAGTTAAAGAGGATAGTATGGCCTGGGTGGGGAAACCAGGTAGCAAATAATGTAGGTATTAAATTATTTTGAAGTACTCTAAATCTCTAAGCTGTCTGTCACCATGGAAGTGAAGCGGTTGCATTGAGACACTGGTTTATTACCCTGCGCTCGCAAAGCGAAAATCAGGGTTAAGCATTCGGGTAAGTACGTGTGCTGTGTGTGTCTGCATTTTTAAAATTCATTTTCTCGGCAAGCGTTGGTCCGATTGACATGAACTTTTCACCATAGGAGGGCCTCCTCCTGTAGAATATTTTTCTGATTATTATGACGTCATAGGTCACGTGGTACAGGCGCCATCTTGGAAAAACGTCGCACCTCTATATCTCTGAAACCACTCCATGGAAAAAATTGACCTGGCTCATTGTCACCGACTCCCCATGAGGAATAAGAAATGTTAATGATGATGTAATCAGTGCCTTCGTTATGACGTCATCATTCGACAAATACAACACTTATCCATCCAATCATTATTAAATTTTTTCCAGCGACTGTTGGTCTGATGGACACGAAATTTTCACCATCGGAGCACCTCCTCCTTTAGAATATTTTAATGATAATCATGACGTCATCAGTCATGTGTTACAGGCGCCATCTTGGAAAAACCGAAAAACGTTGCACCCCCATATCTCCAAAACCGCTTCATGGAAAAAATTGAAACATGGCTCATTGTAAAGAACTCAATATGGGGAATATGTGTTGTTAACGATGACGTCATTGGTGCCTTAATTATGACGTCATACTTTGACAGGGACAATGCTTAATCTGATCAGTTTGAAATTTCTTGAACATGCTCTACACAACAATTACATTAGAGAATAAAAATTTATGATGTCATCGCTCACGTGGTCTGGCAGCCATATTGGAAAAAAGAAAAAGACCTTTCAAAAACATGAGTTGGTTCGCACCAAGTTGACTGTGCAGGGTTAAGTAGTCTATGAATACCATCGAGATCTCTATGTTTCGAGTCAACAATGAACCAACCATACACCGCTTCAATCCAGTAAGTTTGCAGTCACGACAAAGGGATTGCAGTTATGATTATTGGTTCACGAGTTATCAAGTGACTACTATAATCGTGATGTGTGTCTGTCTGTCTGTGTGTGTGTCTGTCTGTCTGTCTGTCCGCAGCATAACTACCCAATGATATCATCCGATCTTGGTGAAACTTGGGTGGGAGGTTGATATCATGATCTAGTTGTGTCCTGCCTAGAGTGGGCGTATTGCGCCCATTGTGGGCAGAGCCACGCCCGAAAAAGATGTCTTTTTAGGGGGTAATCGAGTTCAAGCTACGAGATCTCGCGAGATCTTGGAGACGGCGGCAGGGATTTTCGAAGCTCCACACGGTCTCCACGTTTTTCGAAGTTAAGTCTGTTCACAATTGTATTTTGTCGAAACTGTATTTATCTTTCGGTGTGTGAAGTTATTGTGTGCAACTTTGGTTGTTTCTCGGTGTTTATCTTTCATAAATTGATCGTCTGTTTGCCGTGTCGCGAGCAAGGCCTTGTACAGTGTGCACTATACAACCTTGAGGCTTTGTTTTTCTCTCAGTGGTCCGTCGTTTGTGATCCAATAACTTTCGTTCTCTGTATTCCCAGACTTTTCACCCATAGCCTACTTCCTTGTGTAAATCTCAACTCAAAAAAAAAACAAAAACAAACAAAAAAAAAACATTTCCTTCTCTGTTCTCATTCGTTTATTCATTCTTATTCGTTCGTTCGTTCTTCGACCACGTGTTTCTCCCCCATTTCCCCAGATAGTTTTCACTCATTAACCTTCAATGTTTACACTTTCCCCTCAAGTTATGTATTCCGTCATATTTTATAACACCTTTTTCTTCTTCTTCTTTAAAAGGCTGCTTTCGACTTGCTCACCAAATCAATTCATCCCAAAAAAAATATCCATCTCCTATAGTGCCTTTGTTCTACATTCCCTAACCTCTCCTGCACTCCATCCTCCATCCAGCGTCCTTAAACGTATTTTTAACTCGAAGGTCACAAGAAACTCATTTTGCAATAAATGTTCGTTTCCCATAAATCGTACACTTTCAAAAATCCAATCTCACCCCTCCCCTCCAAATCTTCCCCATAACCCCTCCCCTCCAAATCTTCCCCATCACCCCTCCCCTCCAAATCTTCCCCATCACCCATCCCTTTCAAATCTCCCCCCTTGCCCCCTCCCTCCTAAACTACCCCCTCACCCCTCCCCGCCAAGACGCCCCCTCGCCCCTCCCCTCCTAGACTCCTGCCTCACCCCTCCCCTCCAAATCTCCCCCATATCCCATCCCTTTCAAATCCCTCCCCTTGTCCCTTCCCTCCCAAACTCCCCCCTCACCCCTCCCCTTCAAATCTCCCCACCCTCATTGCTTCTCAATTTCCCCCCGCTCACTCCCCCTCCTCAAAGCGTCCTCCCCGCTTCTTCCCCCTTCAAACTCTCACCTCCATCTCCCCCAACCTTCTGCCTCGCTCTTCCCCCTCCTCAAATAACACCTCATTGTGGCTCACCCAATCACCATCAAACTTTTTGTCCGCCCCATCCTTCCCTTTCTCCGAGCTATTCTGAAATCTCTGACACACCTTCAACAGCTCTCCCTACCTCTTCCACCTCTTCCACATCTTACCCTACCCCTCCTCCCCCCTGTTCTGTATCTGATGCTTCCCCTTCCTCTTCATTAACGGTATGGACCTCAAACATCCGGGGCCTTCGTTCAAACTTAACCGATCTCTCCATACAGGTTGCTTCTGTCAAACCAGACGTGATCTGCTTAACAGAAACATTCCTCCTTTATGATGTCTCTGATTCCATAGTATCTCTCCCGGGCTACTCCCTCCTCCGGTATGATAGACCTGAGCCTCGTCCTGGAGGCGGGGTTGCTATCTTTATCAAAAACTCTCTTCCTCACTCGCCCTGCACTGCACTCTCTCCACCTCACCCCCAGGAATACCTCTGGCTACGGCTTCCCCTTCGCTCCCACCTCTTGTTCATATGTGTGTTGTACCGTCCACCAAACAGTGATGACTCCATCTACATCTCGCTGTCTGATGATATGGACCAACTTCTATCGACTCATCCCAACTCTCTCTTCCTCATATGTGGTGATTTCAACTGTCATCATGCCAGTTGGCTGGGTGTGGGTACCTCTCTCACCAGCCATGGCTCCTCAGCAAAGGACTTCTGCGACTCACTGGGACTGACACAATCTGTCAATTTCCCGACCCGGATCTCAGTCAACGGAACATCTTCTCTTCCGGACTTGGTTATGACTAACTTCCCTGAAAATGTCTGCTGCTCTTCTTCTGCTCCGATCGGAACATCTGATCATGTCCTTGTTAAAGTGGACATCTCTCTGACCATCCTCAGGGAGCCTGCTCAGCGTCGACGAGTCTGGCATTTCACTCAGGCCAACTGGCACGGTCTTCAAGCAGCCATCAATCATCTGGACTGGTCTCCCATCTCTACCACCTCTGACATCAACTCATCCTGGGAATTCTTCCAAAGTAAATTGCTCTCTCTCATGCACAGATTTATCCCATCTCGTCTTCAGTTGTCATACCCTTCCTCCCGTCCATGGTACACGGAATCTTGTGGTGAGGCTGTTGCCCAGAAACAACTTGCCTTCGTCTCCTGGAAAGCAAATCCAACGGAAGGAAATCTCATTTCCTTCCACAAAGCCCGAAACAAGTGTGTGTCCACCCTCAGGAGAGCCAGGAAAAATATCTCTCCGTTCTCAAGACCGAACTCTCTTATCTGTCTCCCTCTTCCAAATCCTGGTGGCGTCTGGTCAAATCCGTTTCTGGTGTTTGTTCCCCCTCCATCCCCTCCCTTACCTCAAACGGCTACACAGCTGACTCCGCACGTGAAAAAGCTGAATGCCTCAACTCTGTGTTTGCCTCTAAATCTTGTGTCCCAAACCCATCCCTCTCTGTACCCACCATACCCAGTCATACCCTGCTGCTCCTGGACTCCGTGTCCTTTCCTCCTGACAAGGTGGAAAAGTTTCTGTCAACCCTCGACTCTGATTCTGCAACTGGACCCGACGGCATCAGCCCACGGGTCCTAAAATCCTGCTCTGCTGCTCTATCTCACCCTCTCTCTGTTCTCTTCACCCTCTCTTTTGCTCAAGGTCAACTGCCATCTGCTTGGAAATCAGCCAACATCACCGCTTTGCACAAAAAAGGTGCAAAAACAGATCCTAGCAACTACAGACCAATCAGCCTTCTCCCAATTATCAGCAAAGTCATGGAATCCATCATTGCTTCTGATATGAAATCTTTCCTCTTCTCCAATGGCTTGATCTCTGATCATCAATTTGGTTTCAGACCAGGTCACTCTACTCTGGACATGCTGCTTCTGCTGTCTCAACAATGGATGGAGGTCCTCAATGCCAAACAGGAAATTAGAGCTGTCTCCCTCGACATATCACGTGCCTTCGACACGGTCTGGCACCCCGCTCTGCTCACCAAACTCTCCTCCTTTGGTATCCATGGAAATCTCCACGCATGGCTGGCGGACTTCCTCTCTAGTCGTCGTCAACGTGTGGCCCTGAATGGGTTTCTCTCATCTCCTCTTCCTGTTCAGGCTGGAGTTCCCCAAGGCAGTGTTCTGGGCCCCGTGCTTTTTCTGGTCTTCATCAATGATCTCTCTGACTCTCTCGAAAATCCTCTCTATCTCTTTGCTGATGACTCCACTCTCTGCCGCTCCATTCCTCTTCCCTCAGATCGGCAGTCTGCTGCCTCCTCACTCTCTGAAGACCTGGACAAAATCACAGACTGGTCAAACAAGTGGAACATGTCTTTCAATCCTGACAAATCTCACACTCTTACTATGTCTCTCCGAAAAGATCGACTGGACAACCCTCCCATCTACTTTCTCAACAATCCTCTCCAAGAAGTTCTGTCGCTCAAGATTTTGGGTCTCACTATCTGCCATGATCTTTCTTGGGAAAACCACATTTCAAAGCTGGCCTCCAAAGCCAGTCGCCGACTGGGCATCCTCCGTCGTGCGAAGTCCTTCCTCGGCACACCTGAGCTCCTCACCACATACAAGGCTTTCATCCGCAGCTCAATGGAATACTGTTCTCCCCTATGGGCCGGTGCTCCTGCCTCACACCTAGCTCGGCTTCACGCTGTTGAAACCAAAGCTTTCAGAATTATTGGAATCTCCCGCGATGAAGCTATCTCTGAGGGCCTTTCACTCACTCACCGCAGGCAGGTAGGTGGTCTTTCTGTCTTCTACCGACTCCTCTCCGGCCTTGCACCCCCAGCTCTCTCTGTGCTCTGTCCCCCAAATATTCCTACAGGTCGCACAAGATCTGCCAGCAACCCTCTGATGGTTAAACTGCCGAAATCTCGGCTCTCCGCTCACCTTCACTCTTTCATTCCTCTTTTCTCCCGCCTCTGGAACAAACTCCCTCACTCCCTTCAATCCCACTCCTCCCTCCAGGTCTTTAAAACAGCTGTTCACCACCATCTCTTATCTTCCCCCATCCAAAACCTTGATCTTTTCTACCCCCGCTAATTCACCCCAGATCCACCTTGTTTGAAATTCCAACTTCTTTCCTGGAAGTCCTGGCAGTGTCCATATGTTTTATACCTCTCCCACTGCCCCCTTCCCACGCCCCCCCCAAAGCCCTCGCCCTCTCTCAGATCTCTCGATGTCTCCATGTCTCTCGGTCCCTGCTCTCAAATGTTGTGTTTGTGTCCTTCCCCCTCTCTCCCCATCTTGTCTACCGCTCCCTATGTTATATGTTTTATGTGTCGGTTTGTCTTTCTGTGTGATTAATGTTCGCTCTTTCACGAGCCTCGATATTGTATACAAAAAAAAAAAAGAAAAAAAAAGCTACATCTTCTCCGAGGGGTTTGGTGGAATCTGACAGGGGTTTCGATATTTGGTTAGGCCAATGTCATGTATCTAGCCCCACGGAGCTCGATTTTTCATTTCCCCCCCCCCCCCCCCCATTTTATTTATTTATTATTATTATTTTATTTTTTTTCATTTCATTTTTCACCCAATTTTCGGTATTGTGCAGCTAACTAACCTCATAACTGATTATACATTATTTTCTATCTCATTTCAAGGTCAGTAACCTTCGTTTTGACATTTCCAGGCCTGGCCTGTCCGGGCCTGTTTCGGTTTATAGTCCGTCCTTTGTCATTGAATATCGCTCGCTCGTAAACCATCGTCGTCTCCTGACTTGTATTTACTATACTAGCAACGGTACCCGCCCTACGCCCTATGGGCGGGGCTGCAATTGGGAGGCCCAAATGAAAAGGCAAAATATCAGAAATTGAAGGCTTTTTTTTATTTTAAACGATTCATATAAACATCCGTTAAATCATATCACACGCAAATCATCAAAATCTAAACAGTATTTGTAGAATTTCAATAAAAGCCACATAACTGTTCATATCGGTAAATATTATTCCATCGTGTTTCAAATTTGGGCAATGGGCTCTCCAATATTCGATGTGTTCACGGTTTGAATTACATAACGTAACGTTTGTGACGATGTTGTGACGATGTTTGTGTTCACGGTCGTGTTTGGTGTGACGGTGTGAACATAATTTTGTAATGTTTTTCGTTTTTATTTTCGTAATCGTTTAATGAACGTTTAATGTTTAATGATCGTTTAATGAGCGTAAGAATGAGCGTAATGATTAGTAATGAATGAATGAATGTAATGAATAATTCGATGCGAAGCGAAAGACGCCTCAGAGCTGTCACATTCACAATCGCTATTATGTGTTATGTGTTATGTGTTATGTGTTATGTATATATGTGTTATGTACTCCCCATACGTGTTTCCTTCATTGTAAAAACGACCACGTCAACAGTTAAAAGGATTTTGAGCCGATAGGTGTTACGGCCTTGGCAAGATCGATAGAGACAGCGATCTGTTGGCTTATACACCGCCCAAATAGCTGTCTGGAAATCTCTCATGTGGAGATTAAACTCACGTCGTTTGAACTTTGGCCGAGGTCATTATTTACTTTTAATGATGTCCATATACGAATCAAAAAGAAGATAATTGGTTTTGGGTCGTCCTTTCCGCATATCTCATGGGATTGTGAGTTGGAGAGACGACCGTGATGGTGGGGAGGGGGTTGGCATTCTCTCAAGCAGGGATTCAACCCAAGTCCTTATAAAAGGTCTTTGTCTGAGGTCACTGAGTCCGATCGGTGCAGCTGTGCAGCGCAGCTGCGCAGTGATCGGTGCAGCCGTTTGTGTGGCACCCGGGAAAATAACGTTATGCCGGAGTCCAAACCTGAAAATGCTGGAGACCAAAGCTGAAATTGGAAAAACAATATAGCCCATTTTACTCAAGGGGATCCCAGGATTACCTACCCAAAATATTGTTGTGATCGGTTCAGCCGTTTTTACAGTACCTACGAACGGATGGACAGACAGACAGACGGACGGACATTTGGTGAATTATAGTAAGATTGCTATTATTAACGTTATTATTATTATTATTGTTTTCATAAAAACGATACTACTGTATTAAGAAACCTGGGATAATTTGTCCGAAGCGGCCTGAAGGTGAGGCGTGAGGCATGAAGCCTAAGGCCTATACTTCCTGTGTCATTGAAAGACCCGTAACGCCTATGCTTTTGATATTTGATGGGCATTTTAACAATTGGTTTGTTTCACACTGAATGAAAAAGGTAAAGGTAGAGCATGGTGATTGTGATATATGACAAGGTCAACGATATGTTCGGCCTGAACTGCATAGAAATCAAAATGGCGGTGTGTGGAGTCAGCCGTCGCATGCCTTATTGACATCACAGACGTAATTACATTACATCACTCCTGTGATGTGACCAGATCTCGAGCTCTGATTGGTGTATGTTTGTGAGAGACAAACATACATACATACGGACAGACAAACACTGTTGTAGGCGGCTTTGCCAGTGTGTAAATCCGTAAATCCGTAAAATATGTCGATCCGTAAAAAAGATCCTATCAAAGTTCCTTACTTTTTTACGGATCCAAAAGGTATATGAACCGTCAACATTTCGATACCAAGATTCTCTCATCGAGGTTTCAACAGCAGTTGTAGTGTCCATAGATTCAGTAAACAGCAACAGGAACGAGATTCAAGAGGCTTTCTTTATTTTGGCATCCTCTCCCTTCTGCGCATGCGCACCCTTCTTCCATTAACCCCCCATCACATGGTTCCCCGAACCAACAGACACAGCAACTGCCCCCTCTTTAAATCTCACAAGAATGTCATCATAAACAAAATGAAACAAATATCATTATTAACCGTCATGTCTTGTCCATGTTTGATATGATAGCAAATTAATGAAAAAAAACATGACAAGGTCTAAAATAAGCTTAAAATGCTGGCAGATGATGGAATGATTGAAACCATTAGTTTCGTATTGAAGAACATGGTGAATTATTAATGTTGTTGCTTGTTGAGCAAAGGTTTCAGAGCTAAAATATATGAAATGGAAAGAAACTGGCAGTGTTAGAAACCACAACCCTCAGAGAAAAAAGAAATGATCACAAAGTATTCCTTAAAAAACATTCTTGCTGTGAGAAGAGACAAATTGGAGTTGATTCAAAGGGTGTTTTCATTTGCTTTGACTGTGCATGTGCAAACAGAGGGCTGAACTGTGTGCAACACTCATAGGCACTCCTTCCTGACAGTGAACTTAAGGTGCGAATATATCAATATATATATATATAGATGCATTCAGTCGCTCTCTGCACAAGGCAAGATGGTTATAATGAACCCCGGCTTCGACCATCTCGGCATTCAGAACATGAACAACAGAACATTCAACGCATATTTATCCTGTATATCCACATTGCTGGAAAACTCAGACATCGTGATCGCTTTGTCCCAGAAAGTTGAACACAATTACACAAGGCCCTATATGACTCTGAAGGTATTGTGGGTGGGCCCACGGTTGTCCGACAACCACGATCAATGGAGGCTTGTGTGACTCACCTTGCATTGTGCACGTGGCCACCACCGTCCGATATGCACGAACTTTTGTGTCATTCACAATGCATTGTAGGATGAACAACGACTGTCCAATACGTCCATGTAGACTTGTGTGACTCACAATGCATTGTGGGTGGAGCAACAACTATCCGATACGCACGATCTTTGGAGCCATGTGACGGTGCTCGTGTCAATGTGTGACTCGCAACAAATTATGGACACAACAGAAGCGTCCACAATGAATCACAGACATGGGAAGAATAACCTTTTCATAAATGGCAGATAAAATTAAAACATTCGACCAAATGTGATGCTCACCATGCAATCTGCCATCCAAATGTCATTCCACAGTCACATCAAATAAAACGCGGGAGGGTTACATCTTCCATGACCTGGCCTATTCATAACTATGAAAAAACACCATTATATATAATATATATATATATATATATATATATATATATATATATATATATATATATATATATATATATATATATATATATATACTGTATACAGTATATATATATATATATATATATATATATATATATATATATATATATATATATATATATATATATATATATATATATATATATATATATATATATATATGCATGGCTACAATACGAGGTACACTTTTACACAGATTAAATAAAATGCCCTCAATTAAAAAAAATAAAGTGAATGAAAAGACACCTATGGTTTTATGTTGTAGCAAATAGTCTTGCGGACCTGCAAAAACCAGATTTTCACATTATATCATGCACTTAGATGTGCGATGGTTGAGTAAACAAGACAAAAATGTCATATTTTCGAAATAAAATGTTACATTCTCACGACGTCAATTTTTATTTCATTGTCTTTAAATAAAAAATATGCATTGATGATTAAAATTGTAATTAAATGGAATGTTTGATGTCTAGTATGCCTCCTGGTGTTATTTTTTACATTTTGTAAAATTCCTTGAAATGTGCAATGCGTGGCAAAATAAGCGATTCGTGCATAACGCTTGGTGTCCACCAAATTAATAATAATAATAATAATGCATTTATTTTATATAGCGCTTTTCAGGAAGCCCAAAGACGCTTTGACAGAGTGCAAAACATAATGCATAGCAAAACATAAAAACAATTGCAAAAAAAGAAGAATCATTAGGGAAATATTCAAAGCACAAAGGAGGGAGAAGGAGAGGAGATAGTCAGGGGTTAGATGCTGTTGGTTAAATGTTGAATGCTGTGGGTTGAATGTTGATTGCAGTGTTGAACAGGTGGGTCTTGAGTGATGTTTTGAATGTGGTGAGTGAGGAGGAGTCTCTGATGGTGTGAGGTAGCGAGTTCCAGAGGGTGGGAGCAGCGATGGAGAAGGCCCTGTCCCCCCAGGATCTAAATTTGGTCCGGATGGGGGGGGGGGGTCAGGAGGTTGGTACCAGCAGAGCGGAGGTTGCGGGTGGGAGTGTGTCTGGAGAGGAGGTCAGCCAGGTAGGATGGGGCCAGGTTATGGAGGGCTTTGTAGGTCAAGAGGAGGATTTTGTACTGGATTCTCTGGGAGATGGGGAGCCAGTGAAGCTTGTAAAGGACGGGGGTGATGTGGTCACGGGTCCGGGAATGGGTGAGTAGACGGGCAGCGGAGTTCTGAATGTATTGGAGTTTATTGGTGATTGTTGAGGGTGAACCATAAAGGAGGCTATTGCAGTAGTCCAGACGGGAAGTGATGAAGGCGTGGATGAGGGTTTCTGCAGCCACGGAGGAGAGGGATGGACGGAGACGGGCGATGTTTTTCAGGTGAAAGAAGGCTGACTTTGTGATCTGTTTAGTGTATTTGTCGAAGGAGAGGGTTTGGGCAAAGATGATGCCAAGATTCCGGATGTGAGGGGAGGTGGATACTGGGAAACCGTCGATGTTGAGGGCAAAGTTATGGGTGGACTTGGTGAGCGTTTTTGGGCCAATGATGATTATTTCAGATTTATCACAGTTAAGTTTGAGGAAGTTGATTTGAAGCCAGGATTTTATTTCAGTGATGCAGTTTGTCAGGATAGAGTGGGTGGCGGTGGAGATGGACTTGGTGGAGATGAAAAGCTGGATGTCATCGGCGAAGCAGTGGAATTGGAGACCATGATGGCGGATTAAGTGACCGAGGGGGGACAGGTAAAGGATGAAGAGGAGGGGGCCAAGAACTGAACCTTGGGGGACACCTTGGGGGAGGGGAGCAGTGGGGGATTTGCAGTTATTGATGGAGATGAACTGACGTCTGTCAGAGAGGTATGATTTAATCCAAGAGAGGGCAGTGCCGGTAATGTTAAAGGTGGTTTCAAGTCGGTGAGGAGGATGGTGTGATCGATGGTGTCAAAGGCGGCGCTGAGGTCGAGGAGGATGAGAATGTTGAGGTTGCCAGCGTCAGAGGAGAGGAGAAGGTCGTTGGTGATTTTGAGGAGAGCAGTTTCAGTACTGTAATTTCAGTACTGTAAATTCACAATAATTGTGATGTCAGTTTCATTTTCAAATCACGAAGGACTCGTGAAATTCACAGGGTGTGTAGGTTAAGAAATACCTTAAGAAGAATACCCATTGATGCTTATTAAATCGATCAATCAGAAAGAAAGAAATTTTTTTCGCGTTAATCTTGTAATTTTTCCTTGTCCGCCCCGTTATGCACGAATCACATCCCAGCAAAAGGGAAAAGAAACTCGCATCGCTCGAAACTTGATTATGTGTAACGCAGACGACCACTCATTTACAGATGACGTCAGAACTTGTTTTTGTGTCCGTGTCCTCCGGTGCTGCGTTATGCACAAATCCAGCGTGCGAAGTGCATTCTCGTTTTCATTTCGGTGCAAACGAAGCATGTAGCTAATCTAATGCTTCAAACTCCGATACTCCAATATATACAGAACAACATAATACAGCATACTTACTGTTTCCTGAAACTTTATTTTTCCACTCATATGTAACACTTAGTGTACCCAGTATTGTAGCCATGCACATGTATATAAAATATGTATACATAATATTAATATGACTTCCCTTCCAAGCACCTTCAAGACAGGAGGAGGCCATCAGGCCCATGTATACTTGCCCTATAATGGCTAACCTATGATTGTTTATCCATGCTCTACCCTTTTAATTGCTGAGCGTGAAACAAGGATGCGACAGGTACCATTTTAAAAATCTTTAATATGACTCGGCCAGGTTTCAAACCACCGATCTCCCAGACTCAGAAAAGACGCTCTAACCATTAATCATAACATAACATAACATAGAAAAATAAAAAATAAAAAAACATTACGCCACAGAGTGTGGTCAAACCTCACAAAGTAGCATGTCCCCCCTCTGTCCCCTTCCCAACACTCATATGGTATAATTTCAACCGCTGTTCTAGCGCAGCCATAACCAGAAACTCCCCAAACACCTACGTCCCGCACAATGTGCGCATGATGCAGAGCGTTCACCACCCACTGTGGGTCTCACCCACACCGAGCCGAGAACAGATCAACAAGTGATGTGGGGGGGGGGGGGGGAGGAGGAGGTGGGACTCAAAGCACGATGATGAAGAAAAGGGTATAAAAAGCCTGCAGGGGGTATAAAAGCCTCAAGGTGACATTAGGCGACAAAACTAGGTCACATTATATTTTCCTCCCCCAGCAACCCACACAGTGCGATTTAATGTGTTCAAGATGTATGAGACATGGTGACAGAACGTGGCTTACGTGGCCAACCCTGACAAGACGTCTCATGTGACTCACGTCAGATGTTTATTACATCTCAGAAACAAGGATAAAGGACTGATCCAAGGCAAGCTCCAATATTTTGGTCTCAGGGATGGGATGATGCATGTGTGTGGGTTATTTTTCTCGAGGCCAGTTTATGTGAGGGTTTGGAGTGAGGGGGTGGTGTTACAGTTAGAGTGTATATGATTAATGCAATGTCGAGCAACAAACCTCTTCACACGTTTTATAAAGTAAATCGAATCAGAGAGAAGGTTGATAGAGTCCAGTGCATTCACCACAGCGTTCACTCAGTAATCTGTGCAAGAGGCTTGTCTGTTGACCCTTGACCCTGTTTGTCTGCTACTTTATGAGTCTTGATACCAATACCTGCATGTCATGAAAGGGAAGGAGGTAACGTGTCCAGAGTCCCTGTGGAAGTGATGTTGTTGTATAGCCCTGGACAGTTCTCTCAAAACAAGCCCGTGGCACGGAGACAGCCGAACGATGTTGCAGGAGTGACCCAGAGATCCCCCACATACAGGATGGGATACCCCACCTCCACAAAGTCAGGCCCACGAAAGATTTAGAGAGAGAGAAAGAAAGAAAGAGAGAGAAGAGGGAAAGGGCTGGTCCATGAGGACCGATTGGCACTCTGACCATGACCGCGCTGCCCTGACGAATCCGGGCGGCAGGGAAGAATGAGGAAGATTTGGCCACTGACTTGCATTGGGGGATACAACCACCGTAAAGATGTATCCCCGATAGTTGTCCATGTAAGTGTGGGAAGGGATGGTGTGATCGAGCAGAATAATGGCTCCAGTGGCTGGAGAAAAAGGGGATTTATGAGTAGAGACATAAGTGGGGTAATGTATTTATTTCGGGAGTGCCATCAGTAGTGGGAAAATGAAAGCTACTTTCAGGAATTGTTCACATCTTGGGAGCCTCTCCATCTCAAATCGTGTGGCGTGTGTGTGCGATGTGTCGCATACATTTGGAAGTCGACACACAATGAGAAGTCAAAGCCCTCTGACCTGCAAAGCAAAACACTAAAACATCCAACGGAAAGGTGAAGACTTTTGGAAGACCTCATGGAGCTCATATGTGGCCTTCCACAATTCAGATTCCCTCCAAACACGGAGGCGTTATAATGAGCACAGGTGAGCCCACAGCAGGTTATAACATGATGAGTGGGGCTCATGAGCAATGGGATGATGCACCGATGCGATGATGAATGAGAAACGTTTCTGTGAACTTGTATTTTTTCCTCTAGTTTGTAATTCCTACGAAGGCAAAGAACGCTCCACAGGGAGGATAGCGGTGGTGGGTGAAGTGAGCCGCTCCATATGGAGGGCGGAGGGGCAGCGTATCATGAATGAACATCATTATGTGTGATGACAAAGTTGTGATGGTGTATTACACATGTTTTAGTGGCCAACGCTTCATGGGTGTGTTGGTTGCTTCACAGGACATTGTTCAATTAAGGACCTTGCTTGGAGGGTATCTTTGGACTGGGGAAGGTTCCAGACTCCTCCCAAGTGGGCGGAGGTCCTACATGACTCCACCTTTCTATGGATGATGTACTTGCTACCAGGTATTGTCTTTACGTCATTGCAAGGATGCCAATGTCGTCTCAAAGCATGAACTTTGACACCACCAACACATTTTACGTGACATATTGAAATTGTCTACCATCACATTTTTGAATGGACCTTTGCCATATCGACACGGAAGTTGGCCAAGCAGCTGAGATCAGGCTTTCCAGAGATTGTGATAAGAGGAAAACAAATTCGATTGTCAGCAGGAGCATGAAATTTGTTTCAGCAAATTATTGGTTTCAGATCAGTTTTAACCTTAACTAGCTACGTCCGCAATGAATGATGTCTGTCTCTTGGTGAAGAGCTTGCTAATAAAGTGAAAACACCTGAAAATTGTGAAGGTTGACAAGAGACCTAAGGTACAGAATTGGGTGCTAGGCGTTTCAATACCCGACAACCTACCAAGCTGCTGGGGGTAGGTGGTGAGATGAAGTATCTACCATGCATCAAGGGCAACCCAAGGACAATGGTCAGCCATGAGGGAAGGAGGCCTTTGATGGTGCTAGCGAAATGCCTGGAATGTAGGGCGGCCTGCCAAACATTGTTAAAAGCACAGGATATATGGTGAGAGGATCATAATGACCTTCAGTTTCAGTCCCAGGGTATATACATCCACTACTGAAACAGCAGAATACACATTCCCATGCAGTATAGAATGACAAACACTGTAACAACAGGATGATAAGTGAACCCGATTAAACGATTGGTTTGCAACCTTTTTTTAATAAAGAGTGCAGGCTTTTGGAAGTGTGAAGGGACAGCGGAGAGAAGGCGACGACAGTGGGGCTGTGGGACAATTCGTGGATGCAAGAACCAAAAGGATGAGCGAACAGGGGAATAAGAAGAGGGAAGGAATAACACCAACTGGCAAATAGATGGGGAGGGTTAATGAGGTAGATGTGTGTGAGGTGTGCGCGTGCGTGCGGCCCAAATATGATCCTTCGATCCTTTAAAAAAAAAATTGCAGGAAGGGATGAAGAACAACATGCGATGGTGGTGCACTGGCCACTTGAAGACCTGGATGGAAGACTGCAATTGAACAGTCTGAGAAAGCAAGTTCCATAAGTGGTAAAAAAGACTAACAAAGGAGTGCAGGTGAACAGGACACCTGGATTTTGGGGTTGTCACAAGAAATGGCTTATTGGAAGAGCATGTGCAGCCTGGATGAACCGGAGCAACTGTGATTTTATTGATCAAAACCTGACATCAGATGATTGCACGTTTTCAACTGAATTGATAAACTTTGGAGCTATTGTTGATTAGACTAATATTGATGACCTTTCTGGAGGGATAAAAAGACAGAAAAAAAGTATTTATTTGATAGGTGCATCAGATTGCTGCTTGCCCAAAGGATTTGAGCAAAGGCATCCATGATTGGAATATGGTACTGAATACATGCAGCCATGCCCCTGAAGTTTGCTACTTATCGCTGGAAATTTGCTGATCATGGCCTGACATTCATTTGGCAGAACAGAGTTGCTTCTTCCTTCAAAACCACCTCTCATCCTGTCTGGAACCCCTATCCTTTCAGTCCTTTGGGTCTTCTCAGATCGATCAAGATGCACAAGATCTTCTGATAAAGTCCAGGGTCCATAGTCACTATTGCAGCAATTCGCAAATAGTCATTCGGTTGGCATTAGCCATCAAGATGCCTGCTCACTGGGATTGCATTCATGCGTGATCTCAACCAGAACACGTTCATGCAATGCGCATCATGTAGCGAGTAGTAAACGTTTATGGATCGTGTTACGGGGTCCTCACCGATCTCCTGGTCTCGGTAAACCTCCGAACCCCGCGAGGGGCCCCGGCAGAAAAAAATATGTTATCCGGTGTCAAAAACAAATCAATAGTGGAACCACACCCAAAGATTGTAGATGAACCGATTGTATTAAAAGCACACAGGAAAAAACATACAGCAATGAAAGCAATCAGTCATACAATTAACCTCAAGATGGTACCACCTTATTACATAACATAAACTCACAGATCCCGGTCCCAGCTCAGCAGCAACTCGGCAGTGATCCGCACTCCCAGTGAATGGAGCCCAACCCTTCAATGTCTCTATAACTCAACGGAGATGAGGCGAAGACGCGAAGAGGCGAGTATGGCGGTGTAGGTAAGGCATGGACCGTCACGTGGTCTAATCCAACAGTAACCTGACCGTGGACAGGGAATCCCAAATAAGCGATCCGGATGTGCACCTTCCCCGTTCAGTCAACGAATCGCAGGGCAATCTTCCGACGCCACTTTAGTGCGCACACCTATTTCGGTAAATCACCGGATGGCGGGACCGGTGGATATGGCCAACCAAAGGTTCCGCGAACGACGTGCGAGGTCCCGGTAATGGCGGCTGGCTCGTCCACGAGCCATCGCTGCTAGGCGAAGATTCTCCGGAATCACACCTGTACCTGGCTTCGCAGGCTTTTCCCCAATTCCAGCGATCACCAATCACTCAAGATTCCCTTCCCGGACTCAAAGTTCTCTCGCCATGTAAGCTCGCCCAAGCCAGGTGCGGAGCTTCATCCGAACACCTCCTTTTCCTTTCTCTCACGTCCTCCTCCTCTTCCCTCGACCTCTTCTGGCCCACTATGCAATTTCCAGTATTATTTTATCATGAGCGCTTTTAAACCTTTTAACTATAATAACCCTTTCCCTTCAACCACAATCACCAGAATACTTAGAACCAACAACAATAATCATAACAACCATCATAAGGGCCGAATCCGTAACACTTCCCCCCCCCCCCCCCCCTCAAGAAAGAAAGTTTGAACACCGCGAAAACTTTCTTTGGATGCCCTCTTTAAACAAGCAAAAGTAAATTCACAACCCAAATCAGCAATCCTCGTGGGCAACAATATTCAACATTCCCCCAAAAATAAAGCAACAAAATTTGACACAACCCCCAGAGCTTTCCAAAGTTAATTCCCTCTGGACCGAGCGTCAACAACGACATTGTCCCTGCCCCTCTGATTTTTACTTCTAGTTTTTCTTGAATGAAGGTTAAGGGGTTGTGATCAAAAACCCAAAGGCCAGCAAATCTATAGCACTTTCCCCGGGAGGTCGAGCTGAAAGCCAGGTTCCATGGTGGTTGGGTGGTGAGGCCTGGAAGTATTCACTACATGGACGCCTTTAGGAACGTGGAGTTCACGGTTAGTCCGGGGAGGAAAGTTCACAACCTGGACACCTTTAGGAATGTGGCGTTCACGGTTAGTCCGTGTAGGAATCTTGGCTCAGCGGCTCCACAGCATTCAGTGCTTCAACTTTTCCGGACTCCTAATAATTACGGTGGGACCACTTGTCACAGTAGTCACCTGACTGGCGGTCTCCTTCTCGGCCACTGCTCGGATAATCCGTCCTTCGGGAGCTGTCATAACTCTGGAAGCCTCCATAATAATATCGCTTGCGGCCACCACCACTACTACTCCGTGGTCCTCCTCTGTAGCCCCCTCGACCCCGAGGAAATGCCTTCCCTACTGTGATGGTCCGACCCTCCAACTCCTTGCTATTCAGATACTTTTCTGCCTCTCTGGCGTCCTTTGAGTTTTCAAACGTGACAAAGCCAAACCCTCTTGACTTTCGTGTCTCCCTGTCTTTTATCAGCAGAACTTCCAAAAGCGGTCCATAGTTGCTGAAGGCAGACTCCAAAACATCTTCCTGTGTTTTGAAGTTCAGTCCACCTACAAATAACTTGCTAAACTTGTCGCCATCCCTAACTGGTGTGGTGTTATTTTCCCTACTGGGCTTTTTAACGACCATCGGGTTACCATAAACTTGACCACCGTCCAAATCATTCCCGATAACAACCGATTCTCCCTCTACAGGAAGCGTGGCTTGTAAACCGACGGTGACCGGTCCTGACACCAAATGGATGACATGAAGTGGAGCACTAACACAGCCACCAATCCCCTGTAAACGAACACTATCCCCAGTTGCCGTCTCCTCGGACCATGGCAAGATGCCTTCAAGCATTAAAGATTGATGTGCTCCTGTATCCCTCAATATCCTAACCGGTCTCCGGTTAGCCGAGGCTCCATCCAGTGACACAAACCCCTCGGAAATAAATGGTTGGTAACCCTTTTGAGGGCGATTTCTCACAATGGCCATCGCATTTGGAGTCGTACTAGTCGAACTCCGCTCCTGATTTTCCTTTCCCAGAGCATAACAGTTGGACATCCAGTGTCCAGGTTTATGGCAAAAAGTGCAAGTAAGCCCGGAGGAGAACCTCGTGGTCTGCCAAGGCATGGGGGCGGCGGTCTGCCTCGAGTTCCCTGGACGATAGGTCTGTCTTGGAACCGCAGTCTTCTGATTTCTAAAAGTCGTGGTGTCAAAGTGGACCTCATTTTCATCCCGAGGTCGCCCCCATGGATTTTCATTCTCCACCCCTGATGTGCCATAGCTCCCCTGGCTAGGTCTGGGCGAGAAGTTCGGTTTGTGGAATCCCATCCTGTGTGTTAAAGCATAGTCATCTGCCATGGTGGCTGCCTCATACAGCTTTGGTACTTTCCTTTCCTCCAGATGAACTTTAATGTCCTCGTGGACACATTGTTGGAATTCCTCCACCAGGATCAATTGTCGCAATAGTTCGAAGTCTTTCCCAACTCCTTTTGAATCACACCACCTATCAAACATGGTTTCCCTCACTCTGGCAAATTCCACATGGGTCTCACTCTCCCTCCTCCTGGCATTCCGGAATTTTTGCCGGTAAGCTTCCGGGACCAATTCATAGGCTTTGAGAATGTGTTTCTTCAATACATCATAATCTGCACATTGGTCAATCGGTAAAGCCGAATAAATCTCTTGAGCTTTACCCACCAGAACACTTTGCACTAGTATGGACCAGTACTCCTCAGGCCAGTTTAACAGTCGAGCCACTTTCTCAAAGTGTGGAAAAAACTTGGCTACCTCCTTTTCATTGAAGGGTGGAACCAGCCTCACATGTCTGCCAAGATCCCAGGTGTTCTGACTAGGTGTCGAACCAGTCGGCATGGATGGTACCTCTCCCCGTTCTTTCATTACATCCAGCTCCTTGAGTTTAATTTCCTGCTGAAGGGCCATTTCACGATCCCTTAACTCCCTTTCGGCTTTTCTCTCCTCTGTTTTTTTTTCCTCTAGCCTTTCCTGGAATTCTCTTTCAACTCTCCTTTCCTCTGCTTTCTTCTCTTCTAACCTTTCCTGGAGTTCTCGTTCCACTCTCCTTTCCTCTGCTTGTTTCTCTTCTCTTCTCTCTTCTGCTTTCCTTTCCTCTGCTTTTAATCTTTCCTGGAGTTCTCGTTCCACTCTCCTTTTCTCTGCTTGTTTCTCTTCTCTTCTCTCTTCTGCTTTCCTTTCCTTTGCTTTTAACCTTTCCTGGAGTTCTCGTTCCTGTTCTGCTCTTCTTTCCTCGCTCTGCAATTGCAACTCCAGTTTCCGGAGCTCCACCTCTTCTGGTTCCTCGGATAACCAATCCCGGGCTACCTCTCCCCATGTTCCTAATCCCACCATAGATTGTATCACCACTGTCTGCAACTCTGCCTTCTTCATATTAGTTCGGACCTCCCAGCTAAAATGTTTGGCCAATTTCAAGAGGTCCGATTTTACTAACGCTCTGAACTGTGCTTCACTAGGGGTCACTGTAAACTTCTCTGCGTCAAACTCCATGGTGACTACTGTTAACACCTGTTAACCTTCACACAAGAAATTTAAAAAAAAATTATGGGTGAAAAATTTGGGAATGTTGGGAAAAGTTCCAAATTTGGGAATTCTGGGAATGTTAGGGAATTCTTTCCCGGACTAAATTTAGGAATTTTATAGATGCCGGACGCACACCCAATTGCGAGGCCACGAATATCAATTGGACGAGCCCCCCAATTTCTGTTACGGGGTCCTCACCGATCTCCTGGTCTCGGTAAACCTCCGAACCCCGCGAGGGGCCCCGGCAGAAAAAAATATGTTATCCGGTGTCAAAAACAAATCAATAGTGGAACCACACCCAAAGATTGTAGATGAACCGATTGTATTAAAAGCACACAGGAAAAACATACAGCAATGAAAGCAATCAGTCATACAATTAACGTCAAGATGGTACCACCTTATTACGTAACATAAACTCACAGATCCCAGTCCCAGCTCAGCAGCAGCTCAGCAGTGAGCCGCGCTCCCAGTGAATGGAGCCCAACCCTTCAATGTCTCTATAACTCAACGGAGATGAGGCGAAGACCGCGAAGAGGTGAGTATGGTGGTGTAGGTAAGGCATGGACCGTCACGTGGTCTAATCCAACATCAACCTGACCGTGGACATGGAATCCCAAATAAGCGATCCGGATGTGCACCTTCCCCGTTCAGTCAACGAACCGCAGGGCAATCTTCCGCCGCCGCTTTAGTGCGCACACCTATTTCGGTAAAGCACCGGATGGCGGGACCCGCGGATGCGGCCAACCCAATGTTCCGCGAACGACCCACGAGGTCCCAGTAATGGCGGCTGGCTCGTCCTCGAGCCGTCGCTGCTCGGCAAAGATTCTCCGGAATCACACCTGTACCTGGCTTCGCAGGCTTTTCCCCAATTCCAGCGATCACCAATCGCTCAAGATTCCCTTCTCGGAATCAAAGTTCTCTCGCCATGTAAGCTCGCCCAAGCCAGGTGCGGAGCTTCGTCCTAACACTTCCTTTTCCTTTCTCTCACGTCCTCCTCCTCTTCCCTCGACCTCTTCCGGCCCACTTTGCCATTTCCGGTATTATTTTATCATGAGCGCTTTTAAACCTTTTAACTATAATAACCCTTTCCCTTCAACCACAATCACCAGAATACTTAGAACCAACAACAATAATCATAACAACCATCATTAGGGCCGAATCCGTAACAATGGTTTATGGAGCTACGTGTTACAGTGCGTACTTCAAGTATTGCATGTTTACATTCAGTCGATCTCTGCATAAGGCAAGATGGTAATAATGAACCCTGGCTTAGACGATCGGCATTCAGAACATGTTTAGTCAATGCATGTTTACCCTGTATATCCACATTGCTGGAAAACTCAGACATATAGCGATCGAACGCTTTGTCCCAGAAAGTTGAACACAATTACATAAGGCCCTACGTTAAAAAGAATCGTCAAAATACAGATGAGACTGCGAAAAATAATGATCAAAAGCACACTCTGATGAATTGGCCTGCCTGGGAAACACACATACATACATATATAAACTGAACATTAAAAGAAACTTATCACTTTCATTTTTTGAAATGTGCAGCTTTAGAAACACGTTTCTTCAATTGTAATGGCTGATTATGTAACGGGAACTTCACTTCAATCACCTGGTTGATCAACAATGGCATGTTTGAGTGGTTATGTATAGGGATCTTTCCCTTTAAATAATGGCCCTCATAATGAAATCCTTCAGTTCTCGTGGTTAGACATTCATTTGCTGCTGTCTATAGTCACTCTAGAGCAGTGGTTCTTAACCTTTTTAAAGGCGCCGAACCCTAACGAAACCCACCGAACACTCGCGGAACCCCTCAAATTTGACAAAAAACAAATTAAGAAGAATTGCATCTTCATGCGTTTTCTGTTCTTCCCAGGAGCATCTTCTGTTCAATTGCACCTTCCCAGGTTCCCAGGAGATCTGGGAAATGCGTGGTTTTGTTTTGGCAAGGGCCACCATCAAATCATTTTCGCATGCAAGCCTGCTCCTTTTCTTTGTTTTAATGTCCACCAGTTTCGAAAACGCATGCTCGCAGAGATACGTTGTAACAAACGGCGTGAGGATCTCAAGGGCAATTTTAGTGATGTGAGGATACCCTTCCATTTGGCGGCACCAAAACGTTGAGAGCGTTGTTGTGCCAAAGAGTTGTTGTTGAGTCTGGCTCTGCTGAAGTTTGATGAGGTCGTCGAGGTATTGGTCGTTGACATCTGCCGTTGCAACGTCGAAAGTAAACGGCTGCCGCACCCATGCTGGGTATTGCTCTTGGTCGGAGAAGTAGCCCTCAAATGATTTTCCCAGCTCATCCAAGTGCGTGGCAATCACTTGCTTCAGCTCCCCCGGAACAGCAGTGCCTCCAACTTCAGACTCATCTTCGATCCCGCTCACGCACTCGTCCAGTAGCGAAAAGTTCGCGAAGTTGTCGTTCTCTGTTCGCCGCCTCCACAACGGTAACTTCTTTCGGAAAGCGCTCAGCTTTTCTTCAGATTCGATGACATTCACTCCACCGCCCTGCATCTGGCAATTGAGATGATTGAGTGCGTCGAAGATGTCAGCCAAGTACGCCAAGGTGAGGATGAACTCTGACTCTTGGAAGTGCGTTGCATGGCCATGCTGGTGTTCTCGCAAAAGCAGGGCTAATTCTACACGCAAGGCAAAAACACGGCTCACTACCTTCCCTCGTGATAACCATCGAACGTTAGAGTGGTAGAGAAGGACTTCGAATTCAGAGCCGATTTCATTGCACAGCTCTTTGAAGATGCGATGATTCAGAGCACGGCTTCACACGTAATTCACAGTTTCAACGACGATTTTCAGAACATTGGCCAGTTTTGGAGGCAGGGTTTTTGCTGCCAGCGCGTGTCTGTGCAGGACGCAGTGCGTGACGATGATGTGTGGTGCAACGGCCTTCACTAGTGCTCCAAAACCGGAGTTGCATCCCAGCATGGCTGGAGCTCCGTCCGAGCAAACTGCAGACACCATGTTCCACGAGAGGCCGTTGCTTCTGAAGAAGTCATCCACAAGCTTCTTCACGTCAGCTGCCTTCGTCGTTGTTGTGAGAGGCTTGCAGAACAGAAAGTCTTCCTTGATGTCATCTCCTTTGACATAACGCACAAATAAGATGAGCTGGCTCAAATTCGAAAAGTCGGTGGTCTCGTCGAGTTGAAGGCTGAATTTCGTCGGGCTCGCGACTAAATCTGCAACTACCTGGGCGAGGATGTCGTCGCTCATGTCGTCGATTCTGCATCTGATGGTGTCATTTGAGAGTGGAACAAGAGACAATTTGTTTTCAGCAGCTTTTCTCAGCATGATGTTGGCCATCTTCAACGCGGCCGGTTTGATGAGTGTCTCGCCAACGGTGTGCGGTTTGCCCTGCTTTGTGATCAGGTATGCAACTTCATACGACGTGGTGAGGATCGGTTTGTCAATTGGAATGAAGCCGAGAGTGGGCAAGGAAGCACTTGCGTCGAATCGGACTCTCTTCAATTTGAATTCATCCAGCATTGCGTATTTGTACTGCCCCTCGCCATGCAGTTTTTTGAAGTGTTCCCGTAGTTTTGCTGGTGCCAAACCAAACAGTTCAATCTTGGTCTCTTCAGACCACAGAATCTTGTTTCTCACAGTCTAAGAGTCCTTTTGGTGCTTTTTTGCAAACTCCAAGCAGGCTTTCATGTGTCTTTCACTGAGGAGAGGCTTCCGTCTGGCCATTCTGCCATAAAGCCCAGATCGGTGGAGTGTTGCAGTGATGATTGTCCTTCTGGAAGTTTCTCCCATCTCCACACAGGATCTCTGGAGCTCAGCCAGAGTGACCATCGGGTTCTTGGTCACCTCTCTTACGAAGGCCCTTCTCCCCCGATTGCTCAGTTTGGCTGAATCAAACTACCCGAGACAAAGTGACGGTCTGCCACGAAACCAGCACAAGAGAGAGGCGATTCTTCCTCTTCCCCTCCTAGAACCTTCTCGCTCTGATGTCACCCGGACCAATCGCCATGTTCTACTGAATCGCCCCATGGTTGGGCTCGACCAATGACGAACTTCGGGGGTGGCCTTTTTCCATAGTCGGTTGATGGGGTGGGGTTCACTTGTTTATCGAGAATGTTGGGCTCTGCTCGGGAATGTTTGGGTTTCTGTCGGCAGTTATGTCGGTTGTTGTTGGTTAAAGATGTGGGTTTTCATGGCTGGCTTGTTATATTTGTAACAACATAGGAAAAATCACAGGAGGCAATCACATACCGCAGAAAACGAGCCTTCGACCGTACCTAATTAACATACCACCACCCCCCGTGTGGTGACACGCAAATAACCTTAAGCTTATAGTTTTTCTACTTAAATAAATCGAGATTGGCTTCCTACTTGCACGCAGTCCATGCTAGCCTACACAGTTCTATCTCCACTATGGTATTTCATCACCTACCCCCACAAACGTAGCAATATACATATACATATATATATATATATATATATATATATATATATATATATATATATATGTATATATATATATATGTATATATATATATATATATATATGTATGTATCGCCGAGTATATATGTATATATATGTATATACACATACATATATATATATTGTAACGATTTTGAGAAGTGTGTAACGAATTTGAGAAGTGTAACGGTTTTTGAGAAGTGTAACAATTTTGGAGGAAGTGTAACGAATGTGAAAACGTTACAATGTGAACGTTACAAAAGGTACGGTAACACCCTGGTAATGTAAATAATGGTCGTAGCCGGCCTCCTAGTTAATTCCATGAAACTTACACGCAGGTCACGATATATCTTTTAAATAGTGTATTTCCTTATTCCATGTAGGCTAAATATGTGTTTCCCACTAGATTGACTTTGCATTGTATCAAACAAAATAAGCGTAGGCCCTTCCAATTTCCCCAAAACCTCCCTTCCAATTGCCTTCCGCATTTTGGGCGGTTTTCTTCAAACCACCATTGGCCACGAGGTAGGGTTGGGGAAGAAAGGCGTGTCTCCACCTCGTCATAAGAGGGAAGGAGTGAACCAGCTCTAACAGCCAATCAACACCGCGGTGAGCGACCCGGTAGGCGTGCCCTGGGAGCCGGCGGCTTGATTTCGCCCGAGGTGATAAAAGCGACTGTAAGGGACTGCTTTACGAGATGAGCTGCGAGATGACTTGGAGAGGCCTTGGGAGATGAGCAAAGAGACTGCACCAAGAGGCGGTGAGATGCGAAACGCTCCAAGCCAAAGAGGAGAGGTACTCGGCAAGGAAACCAGCTTTGGAGAGACGCGCTGAAAGGAGGGAGACGGCTCCACCTCAAGAAGAGGAGCAGGTGTGCCGAACCAGCGCGTGACGTCTACCGCAGTGGATACACGACGGAGGGTTTCCCGCCAAAACCGCGAGGAATTGTGAGCTGCGGCCTCCCGACCTTGCCTCCCTCTCAAGCAGTCCATCTCAAGCCCTACCTGCCTGCAATATCCCCTGTGTAAGTGTGAACGTCCTGTCCTACTCGTTTGTCTTGGGGCTAAGTAAAAATGAATAGTGTAAGTTAACGATTCGCTGTGTTACTGCTTCTTCAATCCATTGCTTGTGTGTGTATAATAAAATCTGTTCTTCCTCCGTATTCTTCTTCTTCTTCTTTTTCATTCTCTTTCGGTCGCTTTAGAGATTTCCCGATTGAATATCTGTGGGGCGATCTGGTCAACGTCGGGTGGAATCGGGTTTTAATCAGGGAGTAACTGTTCGGACGCGGTTAAATACACCACCGCTCGGTCAAAATAACATCTAAAACCCGCGTCTGTAACAATTGGTGTCGAGGAGTTGGATTCGGACCTGGGACTAAATTTGTTAGGCCCAAATTTTGGAACACCAATTGTACCATTAGGGTAACAATTGGTGTTGGGAAGTGGAATTCGATCCGGAGCGCGTTTCACGCGCTCGAAATTATAACGGCGAAATTTGATTTTGTTTTATAAAGCAAAACCCGAATTTTGAGATCGCGCCATGGACAATCAAGGCGATCGGATGTCGGTGGGAGAGATAAACAGGGTGGAATCGACCCAGGACCTCGGGGAAATGTATGTGGAGGATAGGGAGGAGGAGAAAAATAGCAATGTGGTTGCGGAAGTATCAGACGCGCAAAGCGGCGTCCTCACGCACGTGGGTGAAGCGGCACCAAATTTTGCCGCGACCGTGGCAGCGCCCCTGGTGGATTCGAACCTTTTTATGTTGCAAATGAGGGCCCTTATGGAACGAATGGGAGACCAAATTGGGGGAATGAGGGCTGATAGTGAGCGATTGGGAAACCAAATGGGGGTAATGGGGAACCGGATGGATGCTCAGGGTGAGCGATTGGAGGGCCAAATGGGGGTAATGAGGGACGAAAGGAGGACTAACAGTGAGCGATTGTTAAACAAAATTGAAGCAACAACGAACTGAATGAGGGCCGATAGAGAGGCAAGGGAGCAGAGGGACAGAGACCGCAAGTTGGGCGAAAGGGTCCCGGGGGTGCACGACGAGGTAACGCGGGTCGAAAAGCGCTGGTTGAGCGAAGCGGAGGAAAGCACGGGTACAATGACGGGGGTAGAAATCGCGACACGGGGTTTGGAAAAGCCGGCGACCAATGAGGTAGAGGGTGTTTTATTAAAGCCAACGGTCGTCGAGGTTAATAAAGAAAAAGCAGTGCTGGGAATTAAAATTGAAGAGATGACGGAGGTAGCCCGGGAATTGCAGGGAGAAATGGATTATGTACAAAGTCCCTGCTCACATCACGATGCTGTGCTTAACCCGAATGGAAGTTTGCAGGTTCGCGTGGAGAAAAGGATCCCCCAGGTGAGTCGTGCTGTTGTGTATTGTGCGGGGAGATTTTGTAAGAGGATGTTTGGCGACAAAAGAATTGTCGCGCGATTGGGATCGATATGGCACCCGGGCGTTGGTGAAGGGTCCCGTGTGAGTGGAAATGGCACGCGAGGGAGAAAAAAGTGTGCGTCGGCGAGTGGGTGTGTTATAAAGTGTGGGAGTGAAACCGAGTGCGAGCGAGAATGCACGTCGGGGTGTACGGAGTGTGACACGAATAGTGAGTTGGTGGTGGCGCAGGTGCGAGAGGGCACATCGGAGCGCGAGTGTGAAACCGAGTGCGAGCGAGAATGCACGTCGGGGTGTACGGAGTGTGACACGGAGAGTAAGGTGGTGGTGGAACGTGTGCGAGAAAGCACACCTGAATTGGTCATGGCGCGGGTGTGGGAGAGCCCATGTGAGCGCGTTAGTGGGTGGATGCAAGAGTGCACGCCCATGGTGAGTGTTACGGAGGACGTAACGGAGGAGAGGTGTGGACCAAAGTGTGCGCGAGAGGTGTGGTGTGTAACAGGGAGAGCGTTGGTGGAATGTACGGACGGCGTTGGAACGCCAGGTTTTGTGAGGGTGAAAGGGGTAGCGTATGCTTGTAAGCATGCAAGTAAAGCATCGATGGTAACCAGGTTAGCGGTTAGGGCGACGGATAGCCGATGCGAGCGCTCGGTGCGAGGGGGGGTGCTTTGTTGGGTGCGAGGCCCGGCGCGGGTCGATGCTGCGTCGCTTCTCTTCGAAGCGTCGTTGCCGATTCGGGCTTGGCCCCGCCCCGCACGGTCGAGTCCGGGCTTTGTCGGGCGAGGCGACCGGTCCGGTTCAAGGGCGAGTGGGAGGAGGCGGAACGGTGCCCCCTCGTGGGGACGGGGTTCCGACCGGGGGAGATTGAGCCATCGGGCCCGGGACCGCAAGGTGCCGCGCCGAGATGGTGCGTGGAGCCTCGGTCCAACCAAACCACCTCCCTTGAACCGAAAGCCGGACGGATTCAACCTGCAGGCAACCAAACCACCCGAATTCATTGCTCGGCTTTACGAAGCCGAGTTTAATGATGTCATGACGCACCGAGAGGATGTAATAAGTATACGGATGATGATGGTAGTGATTTGAAACGAAATTTAGAAAAGTGAATAGAATTGGCAGTAAATGGAAAATTTTTGAATTGGTTGGAATTTGGACGAACAAAATTGATAGTGGAGAGACCCCCGATGTGGTGGGATGGCAAATCCACCATCCCTCACAGAGTGGGGCAAAGGAGCTATAGTCTATGGGGTGTATGGCAGTGAAAACTAGCCCGGGTGGGTTAGGATATTGATAGGGCCTTGGCGAAGATGACATTAGGTAACGTTAAGTTTAGTTAGTGACTGATACCTGTAGTGGGGACGCAGGTAGATTAGTGTGGATTATAATGACGTGGGAGCGCAATAGTTTAAAGGGACGACTGGGAAGCGCAAGTTTCAGAGGGGAGTAGTTAGCTGAGATGATGCCGTGTGTGTGAGGATTGAACAGGTGAGAATGGAACAGGTGTGATTGCACAGGTGTGCAACTGAACAGGTGTGTGGAGCAGTGTATGAGGGAGTAGTGGTGATTGCGTGTTGTGTTGACCAAATGGTCCAGGAAGAAAGGAGGGTGCAGGTGGCACCAGGTGTGAGGGCACAGGTGTGCAACAACAGGTGTATGTGGCTGTGTGGAATAAATGGTAGTGTGGAATATCGAGTATTGGAATGGATGGTCGTGGAGTGAGAATGGTGGAAATTGTGGAGTGGAGTGGATGGTGCGAAGGTGTGAATGGGGGAAGAGTGGACCCCCATCACGGATACCCGGGGCGGGTAGTGTAAGTGTTAGGTAGAGGGTACAGGTAAATTGTGGTTGGATATTGGCATCTGTGGTGCGGGTGGCAGAATGGTATGTGGATGGGTGCATTAGTGTTGTGGAAATGGCTGGGCGTGTAGCCTGTTAGTGTGTGTAGTTGGTTTGGGCACTCCACCACTGTGAGGATGTCGGCCAGGTGAGGCCGCAGGTGGGCTCTGGGAGCCGGTAGTAGTTGTTGTGGATGGGGCCCGAGGATCCGGAGGACGGACCCGGGTAGCCCAGTGCCAGAGGGCACCATGGGGTGACAGAGCCAGGAGATGGGCTGTCCCCAGTTAGTTAGGTTAGGGTGAGGAGCTAGGTAAGCTCGGGTGGCAGCTACAGTGGTGGAGGTGTGCAGGTGGGTAGACCTGTTGGGAGAGCTAGACGTCGCAGCCCAGAAATTGTGCGAGAGCACCGGGAGATGAATCGGGGGAGTGAGACCCCAAATTGAGAGGCACCACAGTTTGGTCAAAGGGAATTGGTTATTAGAACCCATAGTGTAAGTTGGCCAATGGATTGGCAGGGAAAGACCCCGGGTAGTGTAAAGTGTGTTAAAGTCATTTAGAGGATAGTTAGGATGAAGGATCTCCTCGCACCATCTGCATCCACTCACCTGAGGTGACAGGTACTCCACACCATGCCATGTTTTGATTATTTTTTATGATGCAAATGTTTGGATTGTGAGACGCATCATGACGTGGGTGTGACATTGTGCGTAATTCCATCTCTCCCTCCTTATGAGGATTGATGATGAATTGGTGATGGCAAATTTTGAAGTAAAGGGATTGTGGAGACGAATTTGGTATAGGGGAAATATGGGGAAGACGTGACAGTAGTGACGAATTTGTAAATGGGTAGATTTTTGTAC